>NC_068441.1:35719520-35743743 GCF_023373465.1 Oncorhynchus keta
TCATTCTCCCCCTCTCCCTTCTCCTTTTCACTCATTCTCTCTCCTTCTCCTTTTCACTCATTCTCTCCCTCTCTCCTTCTCCTTTTCTCTCATTCTCTCCCTCTCTCCTTCTCCTTTTCACTCATTCTCTCCCTCTCTCCTTCTCCTTTTCACTCATTCTCTCTCCTTCTCCTTTTCACTCATTCTCTCCCTCTCTCCTTCTCCTTTTCACTCATTCTCTCCCTCTCTCCTTCTCTTTTTCTCTCATTCTCACCCTCTCGCCTTCTCCCATTTTCTCTCCCTCTCTTTCCTTTTTCTCTCATTCTCTCCCTCTCTCCTTCTCCTTTTCTCTCATTAAAATCCCTCTCTCCTTCTCCTTTTCACTCATTCTCTCCCTCTCTCCTTCTCCTTTTCTCTCATTCTCTCTCCTTCTCCTTTTCACTCATTCTCTCCCTCTCTCCTTCTCCTTTTCACTCATTCTCTCCCTCTCTCCTTCTCTTTTTCTCTCATTCTCACCCTCTCGCCTTCTCCCATTTTCTCTCCCTCTCTTTCCTTTTTCTCTCATTCTCTCCCTCTCTCCTTCTCCTTTTCTCTCATTAAATCCCTCTCTCCTTCTCCTTTTCACTCATTCTCTCTTCTTCTCCTTTTCACTCATTCTCTCTCCTTCTCCTTTTCACTCATTCTCTCTCCTTCTCCTTTTCACTCATTCTCTCCGTCTCTCCTCCCATTTTCTCTCATTCTCTACCTCTCTCCTTCTCCTTTTCTCTCATTCTCTCCCTCTCTCCTTCTCCTTTTCACTCATTCTCTCTTCTTCTCCTTTTCACTCATTCTCTCTCCTTCTCCTTTTCACTCATTCTCTCCGTCTCTCCTCCCATTTTCTCTCATTCTCTACCTCTCTCCTTCCCCTTTTCTCTCATTCTCTCCCTCTCTCCTTCCCCTTTTCACTCATTCTCTCACTCTCTCCTTCTCTTTTTCTCTCATTCTCACCCTCTCGCCTTCTCCCATTTTCTCTCCCTCTCTTTCCTTTTTCTCTCATTCTCTCCCTCTCTTTTTCTCTTTCTCTCTCTCTCCTTCTCCTTTTCTCTCATTCTCTCCTTCTCCTTCTCCTCATTTTCTCCCTCTCTCCTTCTCCTTTTCTCTCATTCTCTCCCTCTCTCCTTCTCCTTTTCCTCATTCTCTCTCCTTCTCCTTTTCACTCATTCTCTCTCCTTCTCCTTTTCACTCATTCTCTCCCTCTCTTCTTCTCCTTTTCACTCATTCTCTCTCCTTCTCCTTTTCACTCATTCTCTCTCCTTCCCATTTTCTCTCATTCTCTCCGTCTCTCCTCCCATTTTCTCTCATTCTCTACCTCTCTCCTTCTCCTTTTCACTCATTCTCTTCCTCTCTCCTTCCCTCTTCTCTCATTCTCTCCCTCTCTCCTTCTCTTCTTCTCTCATTCTCACCCTCTCACCTTCTCCCATTTTCTCTCATTCTCTCCCCTCTCTCCTTCCCCTTTTCTCTCATTTCTCCCTCTCTCTTCCCTTTTCTCTCATTCTCTCATCTCTCCTTCTCTTTTCTCTCGTTTCTCCTCTCTCATTATCCCGTTTTCTCCCTCTCTTATTTCTCTCCCCTCTCTTCTATATCGTTTCACTCATTTTCTCCTCTCTCCTTCTCTCCCTCTCACTCATTCTCTTTTCTCCTTTTCTCTCATTTTCTCCCCTCTCCTTCTCCTTTTCACTCATTCTCTCCTCTCTCCTTCTCATTTTCACTCATTCTCTCCCTCTCTCCTTCTCTTTTTCTCTCATTCTCACCCTCTCGCCTTCTCCATTTTCTCTCCCTCTCTTTCCTTTTTCTCTCATTCTCCCTCTCTCCTTCTCCTTTTCTCTCATTCTCCCTCATTCCTTCTCCTTTTCACTCGTTCTCTCTTCTTCTCCTTTCACTCATTCTCTCTCCTTCTCCTTTTCCTCATTCTCTCTCCTTCTCCTTTTCTCTCATTTCTCTCCTCTCTCCTTCTCCTTTTTCTCATTCTCTCTTCTTCTCCTTTTCACTCATTCTCTCTCTCATTCTCCTTTTCACTCATTCTCTCCGTCTCTCCTCCCAGTTTTTCTCTCATTCTCTCCCTCTCTCCTTCCTTTCTCTCATTCTCTCCTCTCTCATTCCCTTCGTTCTCATTCTCTCCCTCTCTCCTTCTCTTTTCTCTCATTCTCACCCTCTCTTCTTCTCCATTTCTCATTCTCTCCTCTCTTTCCTTTTCACTCATTCTCTACCTCTCTCCTTCTCCTTTTCTCTCATTCTCTCCTCTCTCCTTCTCCTTTTCTCTCATTCTCCCTCTCTCCTTCTCCTTTTCACTCATTTTCTCCCTCTCTCCTTCTCCTTTTCTCTCATTCTCTCCCTCTCTCCTTCTCCTTTTCACTCATTCTCTCTCCTTCCTTTTCCTCATTCTCTCTCCCTCTCTTCTTCTCCTTTCATCCGTTCTCTCTCTCCTTCTCCTTTTCACTCATTCTCTCTCCTTCCCATTTCTCTCATTCTCTCACCTCTCTCCTTCTCCTTTTCTCTCATTCTCTCCCTCTCTCCTAACTATTTTCTCCTCATTCTCTTCCTCTCCTTCCCTTTTCTCTCATTCTCTCCCTCTCTTCTTCTCCTCATTCCTCACCCTCTCACCTTCTCATTTTCATTCTCCTTTCTCTATTCTCTCCCTCTCTCCTTTCTCTCATTCTCTCCCTCTCTCCTTCTCCTTCTCTCATTTTCTCTCCCTCTCTTCCTTCTCTTTTCTCATTCTCTCTCCTTCTCCTTTTCACTCATTCTCTCTCCTTCTCCTTTTCACTCATTCTCTCCTCTCTCTTCTTCTCCTTTTCCTCATTCTCTCTTCTTCTCCTTTTCCTCATTCTCTCCCTCTCTTCTTCTCCTTTTCACTCATTCTCTTTCTCCTTCTCCTCCTCTATTTCACTCATTCCTCTCATTACTGTCGTTCTCCTTTCTCCTTCTCCTTTTCACTCATTCTCTCCTCTCTCCTTCTCAGCACTTTCCTCATTCTCTCTCCTTCTCCTTTTCACTCATTCTCTCCCCTCTCTTCTCCTTTTCACTCATTCTCTCCTCTCCTTCTCCTTTTCTCTCATTCTCCTTATCTCCTTTTCTATCATTTTCCTCCCACTCTTTCCTTTTCTCTCGTTCTCTCCTCTCTCCTTCCCCTTTTCTCTCATTCTCTCCTCTCTTCCTTCTCTTTTTCTCTCATTTCTCTCCTTCTCCTTTTCTCCATTTTCTCCCATCTCTTTATTTTTCTCTCATTCTCTCCCTCTCTTTCCTTTTCTCTCATTCTCTCCCTCTCTTTCCTTTTTCTCTCATTCTCTCTCCCTCTCTTCTCTTTTTCTCATTCTCTCTCTCCTTCCATTTTCTCTCATTCTCTCCCTCTTCTCCTCCTTTTCTCTCATTCTCTCCCTCTTCTTCTCCTTTTCTCTCAGTTCTCTCCCTCTCTCCTTCTCCTTTTCACTTTCTCGTTCTCTCTCCTTCTCCTTTTCACTCATTCTCTCCTCTCTCCTTCTCCTTTTCACTCATTCTCTCCTCTCTTCTTCTCCTACTCACTCATTCTCTCTCCTTCTCCTTTTCCTCATTCTCTGCCTCTCTTCTTCTCCTTTTCACTCATTCTCTCTCCTTCTCCTTTTACTCATTCTCTCCCTCTCTCCTCCATTTCTCTCATTCTTCCTCTCTTCTTCTCCTTTTCTCTCATTCTCTCCCTCTCTCCTTCCCCTTTTCTCAGACTCTCTCTGCTTTCTCCTTTTCTCTCATTCTCTCTCTCTTCTTCTCCTTTTCTCTCATTCTCTCCCTCTCTCCTTCTCCTTTTCTCATTCTCTCCTCTCTCCTTCTCCTTTTCACTCGTTTCTCTCCTTCTCTCTTTTCACTCGTTTCTCTGCCTCTCTTCTCCTTTTCTCTCATCTCTCTCCTCTCCTTCTCCTTTTCACTCATTCTTCTCTCTCCTTCTCCTTTTCTCTCATTCTCTCCTCTCTCCTTCTCCTTTTCTCTCATTCTCTGCTTTATCTCTCATTACCTTTTACTCATTCTCTCTCTTCCCATTTTCTCTCATTCTCTCCCTCTCTTTCATTTTCTCTCATTCTCTCCCTCTCTCATTCCCCTTTTCTCTCATTTCTCTCCTCTCTCTTCTCTTTTCTCTCATTCTCTCCCTCTCTCCTCTCCTTTTCTCTCCCTCTTTCCTTTTTCTCTCATTCTCTCCCTCTCTTTCCTTTTCTCTCATTCTCTCCCTCTCTCCTTCCCTTTTCTCTCATTCTCTTCCTCTCTCCTTCCCTCTTTCTCTCATTCTCTAAAAATATCTCCTTCCCTTTTCTCTCATTCTCTGCCTCTCTCCTTCATCCTTCTCATTTCTCTCCCTCTAAAAATATTTTCTCTCATTCTCTCCTCTCTCCTTCCCCTTTTCCTCATTCTCTAAAAATATCTTTTCATTTTCTCTCCCTCCTTCTCATTTTCTCTCATTCTCTCCTTCATTTCCCCATTCTCTCCTTCTCCTTCCATCTTCTCTCATTCTCTCTCTCTCTTCTCCTTTTCACTCATTCTCTCCCTCTCTCCTTCTCCTTTTCACTCATTCTCTCCCTCTCTCCTTCTCATTTTTCTCTCGTTCTCTCTTTCCTTCTCCTTCACTCATTCTCTCCTCCTTTTCTCTCGTTCTCTCCTCTCTCATTCTCCTTTTTATCATTCTCTCCCTCTCTCCTTCTCCTTTTCACTCATTCTCTCCCTCTCTCCTTTTCACTCATTTCTCTCTCTCCATTCTAGCTTTTCTCTCGTTCTCTCCCTCTCTCATTTCCTTTTCACTCGTTCTCTCTCCTCATTATCATTTTGCTTTCACTCATTTCTCCCTCTCTTCTTCTCCTTCACTCATTCTCCTCTCCTTCTCCTTTTCTCTCATTTCTCACCCTCTCTCCTTCTCCTTTTTCATTCTCTCCTCCTCTCTCCTTTTCTCTCATTCTCTCCTCTCTCCTTCCCCTTTTCTCTCATTCTCTCCCTCTCTTCTTCTCCTTTTCCTCATTCTCTGCCTCTCTCCTTCTCCTTTGGAATTTCTCTCCTCTCTCATTCCCCTTTTCATCATTCTCTCCTCTCCTTCTCCTTTTCCTCATTCTCTCCTCTCTCCTTCTACTTTTCACTCATTCTCCCTCTCTCCTTCTCCTTTTCACTCATTTTCTCTCCCTCTCTCCTTCTCCTTTTCTCTCATTCTCTCCCTCTCTTCTTCTCCTTTTCACTCATTCTCTCTCATTCTCCTTTTCACTCATTTTCTCTCTCTTCCTTTTTCATCATATATTATCTTCTCTCCTTCTCCTTTTCACCATTCTCCCTCTCCTTCTCCTTTTCACTCATTCTCTCCCTCTCTTCTTCTCCTTTTCTCTCATTCTCTCCTCTCTTCTTCTCCTTTTCACTCATTCTCCCTCTCTCCTTCTCCTTTTCACCATTCTCCTCTCTCCTTCTCCTTTTCCTCATTTTCTCTCCTTCTCCTTTTCACTCATTCTCTCCCTCTCTCCTTCTGCTTTTCATTCATTCTCTCTCTCCATCTCCTTTTCATCGTTCTTTCTCTCTTCTTCTCCTTTTCTCATTCTCCTCTCTTCTTCTCCTTTTCACTCATTCTCTCTCCTTCTCCTTTTCTCTCATTCTCTCCCTCTCTTCTTCTCCTTTTCATTCATCCTCTCTCCTTCTCCTTTTCTCTCATTTTTCTAAATCTCATTTAATCCAAAAATAGTTTCAATCATTCTCTCTCTCTTTTGTTTTTCATCATTCTCTTAATTGTCATTTTCACTCATTTCTCCCTCTCTCCTTCTCCTTTTCACCCATTCTCTCCCTCTCCTCCAATTTTCTCTCATTCTCTCCCTCTCTCCTTCTCCTTTTCACTCATTCTCTCTCCTTCTCCTTTTCTCTCATTCTCTCCCTCTCTTCTTCTCCTTTTCACTCATTCTCTCCCTCTCTCCTTCTCATTTTCACTCATTCTCCGTCTCTCCTTCTCCCGTTCACTCATTCTCTCTCCTTCTCCTTTTCACTCATTCTCTCCCTCTCCTCCCATTTTCTCTCATTCTCTACCTCTCTCCTCCCATGTTCTCTCATTCCCTTCCTCTCTCCTTCCCTCTTCTCTCATTCTCTCCCTCTCTCCTTCTCATTTTCTCTCATTCTCTCCCTCTCTCCTTCTCCTTTTCTCTCATTCTCTACCTCTCTCCTCCCATTTTCTCTCATTCTCTACCTCTCTCCTCCCATTTTCTCTCATTCCCTTCCTCTCTCCTTCCCTCTTCTCTCATTCTCTCCCTCTCTCCTTCTCATTTTCTCTCATTCTCTCCCTCTCTCCTTCTCCTTTTCTCTCATTCTCTACCTCTCTCCACCCATTTTCTCTCATTCTCTGCCTCTCTCCTTCTCATTTTCACTCATTCTCTCCCTCTCTCCTTCTCCTTTTCACTCATTCTCTCTCCTTCCCCTTTTCTCTCATTCTCTCCCTCTCTCCTTCTCCTTTTCACTCATTCTCTCTCCTTCTCCTTTTCACTCATTCTCTCCCTCTCTCCTTCCCCTTTTCTCTCATTCTCTCCCTCTCTCCTTCCCCTTTTCTCTCATTCTCTCCCTCTCTCCTTCCCCTTTTCTCTCATTCTCTCCCTCTCTCCTTCTCCTTTTCACTCATTCTCTCTCCTTCTCATTTTCACTCATTCTCCGTCTCTCCTTCTCCCGTTCACTCATTCTCTCTCCTTCTCCTTTTCTCTCATTCTCTACCTCTCTCCTCCCATTTTCTCTCATTCTCTACCTCTCTCCTCCCATTTTCTCTCATTCCCTTCCTCTCTCCTTCCCTCTTCTCTCATTCTCTCCCTCTCTCCTTCTCATTTTCTCTCATTCTCTCCCTCTCTCCTTCTCCTTTTCTCTCATTCTCTACCTCTCTCCTTCTCATTTTCACTCATTCTCCCCCTCTCTCCTTCTCCTTTTCACTCATTCTCTCTTCTTCTCATTTTCACTCATTCTCCCCCTCTCTCCTTCTCCTTTTCACTCATTCTCTCTCCTTCCCCTTTTCACTCATACTCTCCCTCTCTCCTTCTCCTTTTCACTCATTCTCTCTCCTTCTCCTTTTCACTCATTCTCTCCCCTCTCCTTCTACTTTTCACTCATTCTCTCCCTCTCTCCTTCTCCTTTTCACTCATTCTCTCCCTCTCTCCTTCTCCTTTTCTCTCATTCTCTCCCTCTCTCCTTCTCCTTTTCACTCATTCTCTCCCTCTCTCCTTCTCCTTTTCACTCATTCTCTCTCCTTCTCCTTTTCACTCATTCTCTCCCTCTCTCCTTCTCCTTTTCACTCATTCTCTCCCTCTCTCCTTCTCCTTTTCTCTCATTCTCACCCTCTCGCCTTCTCCCATTTTCTCTCCCACTCTTTCCTTTTTCTCTCATTCTCTCCCTCTCTCCTTCCCCTTTTCTCTCATTCTCTCCCTCTCTCCTTCTCTTTTTCTCTCATTCTCACCCTCTCGCCTTCTCCCATTTTCTCTCCATCTCTTTCCTTTTTCTCTCATTCTCTCCCTCTCTTTCCTTTTTCTCTCATTCTCTCCCTCTCTCCTTCCCATTTTCTCTCATTCTCTCCCTCTCTCCTCCTTTTCTCTCATTCTCTCCCTCTTCTTCTCCTTTTCACTCATTCTCTCCCTCTCTCCTTCTCCTTTTCACTCATTCTCTCTCCTTCTCCTTTTCTCTCATTCTCTCCCTCTCTCCTTCTCCTTTTCACTCATTCTCTCCCTCTCTCCTTCTCCTTTTCACTCATTCTCCTCTCTCCTTCTCCTTTTCACTCATTCTCTCTCCTTCTCATTTTCTCAGGTTCTCTTCCTCTCTCCTTCCCTCTTCTCTCATTCTCTCCCTCTCTCCTTCCCCTTTTCTCTCATTCTCTCCCCTCTCTCCTTCTCCTTTTCACTCATTCTCTCTCCTTCTCCTTTTCTCATTCTCTCCCTCTCTCCTCCTTTTCTCTCATTCTCTCCCTCTTCTTCTCCTTTTCACTCATTCTCTCCCTCTCTCCTTCTCCTTTTCACTCATTCTCTCTCCTTCTCCTTTTCTCTCATTCTCTCCCTCTCTCCTTCTCCTTTTCACTCATTCTCTCCCTCTCTCCTTCTCCTTTTCACTCATTCTCTCCCTCTCTCCTTCTCCTTTTCACTCATTCTCTCCCTCTCTCCTTCTCCTTTTCACTCATTCTCTCTCCTTCTCCTTTTCACTCATTCTCTCCCTCTCTTTCCTTTTTCTCTCATTCTCTCCCTCTCTCCTTCCCATTTTCTCTCATTCTCTCCCTCTCTCCTCCTTTTCTCTCATTCTCTCCCTCTTCTTCTCCTTTTCACTCATTCTCTCCCTCTCTCCTTCTCCTTTTCACTCATTCTCTCTCCTTCTCATTTTCTCTCATTCTCTTCCTCTCTCCTTCCCTCTTCTCTCATTCTCTCCCTCTCTCCTTCCCCTTTTCTCTCATTCTCTGCCTCTCTCCTTCCCCTTTTCACTCATTCTCTCACTCTCTCCTTCTCTTTTTCTCTCATTCTCACCCTCTCGCCTTCTCCCATTTTCTCTCCCTCTCTTTCCTTTTTCTCTCATTCTCTCCCTCTCTCCTTCCCCTTTTCTCTCATTCTCTCCCTCTCTCCTTCTCTTTTTCTCTCATTCTCACCCTCTCGCCTTCTCCCATTTTCTCTCCCTCTCTTTCCTTTTTCTCTCATTCTCTCCCTCTCTTTCCTTTTTCTCTCATTCTCTCCCTCTCTCCTTCTGCTTTTCTCTCATTCTCTTCCTCTCTCCTTCCCTCTTCTCTCATTCTCTCCCTCTCTCCTTCCCCTTTTCTCTCATTCTCTGCCTCTCTCCTTCCCCTTTTCACTCATACTCTCCCTCTCTTCTCCCATTTTCTCTCATTCTCTCCCTCTCTCCTTCCCCTTTTCACTCATACTCTCCCTCTCTTCTCCCATTTTCTCTCCCTCTTCTACCATTTTCTCTCATTCTCTCCCTCCTTCCCCATTTCTCTCCTTCTCCTCCCATCTTCTCTCATTCTCTCTCTCTCCTCCTTTTCACTCATTCTCTCCCTCTCTCGTTCTCCTTTTCACTCATTCTCTCCCTCTCTCCTTCTCATTTTCTCTCATTCTCTCTCTCTCCTTCTCCTTTTCACTCATTCTCTCCCTCTCTCCTCCTTTTCTCTCATTCTCTCCCTCTCTCCTTCTCCTTTTCACTCATTCTCTCCCTCTGTCCTTCTCCTTTTCACTCATTCTCTCCCTCTCTCCTTCTCCTTTTCACTCATTCTCTCCCTCTCTCCTTCTCCTTTTCACTCATTCTCTCTCCTTCTCCTTTTCACTCATTCTCTCCCTCTCTCCTTCTCCTTTTCACTCATTCTCCCCTCTCTCCTTCTCCTTTTCTCTCATTCTCTCCCTCTCTTCTTCTCCTTTTCACTCATTCTCTCCTTCTCCTTTTCACTCATTCTCTCCCCCTCTCTTCTCCTTTTCACCCATTCTCTCCCTCTCTTCTTCTCCTTTTCACTCCATTCTCTCCCTCTCTCCTTCTCCTTTTCTCTCATTCTCTCCCTCTCTTCTTCTCCTTTTCACTCATTCTCACCCTCTCTCCTTCTCCTTTTCACCCATTCTCTCCCTCTCTCCTTCTCCTTTTCACTCATTCTCTCTCCTTCTCCTTTTCACTCATTCTCTCCCTCTCTCCTTCTCCTTTTCTCTCATTCTCTCCCTCTCTCCTTCTACTTTTCACTCATTCTCTCCCTCTCTCCTTCTCCTTTTCACTCATTCTCTCCCTCTCTCCTTCTCCTTTTCTCTCATTCTCTCCCTCTCTTCTTCTCCTTTTCACTCATTCTCTCTCCTTCTCCTTTTCACTCATACTCACCCTCTCTCCTTCTCCTTTTCACCCATTCTCTCCCTCTCTCCTTCTCCTTTTCACTCATTCTCTCTCCTTCTCCTTTTCACTCATTCTCTCCCTCTCTCCTTCTACTTTTCACTCATTCTCTCCCTCTCTCCTTCTCCTTTTCACTCATTCTCTCCCTCTCTCCTTCTCCTTTTCTCTCATTCTCTCCCTCTCTTCTTCTCCTTTTCACTCATTCTCTCCCTCTCTCCTTCTCCTTTTCACTCATTCTCTCCCTCTCTCCTTCTCCTTTTCACTCATTCTCTCTCCTTCTCCTTTTCACTCATTCTCTCCCTCTCTCCTTCTACTTTTCACTCATTCTCTCCCTCTCTCCTTCTCCTTTTCACTCATTCTCTCCCTCTCTCCTTCTCCTTTTCTCTCATTCTCTCCCTCTCTTCTTCTCCTTTTCACTCATTCTCTCCTTCTCCTTTTCACTCATTCTCACCCTCTCTCCTTCTCCTTTTCACCCATTCTCTCCCTCTCTCCTTCTCCTTTTCACTCATTCTCTCCCTCTCTCCTTCTCCTTTTCTCTCATTCTCTCCCTCTCTTCTTCTCCTTTTCACTCATTCTCACCCTCTCTCCTTCTCCTTTTCACCATTCTCTCCCTCTCTCCTTCTCCTTTTCACTCATTCTCTCTCCTTCTCCTTTTCACTCATTCTCTCCCTCTCTCCTTCTCCTTTTCACTCATTCTCTCTCCTTCTCCTTTTCTCTCATTCTCTCCCTCTCTCCTTCTACTTTTCACTCATTCTCTCCCTCTCTCCTTCTCCTTTTCACTCATTCTCTCCCTCTCTCCTTCTCCTTTTCTCTCATTCTCTCCCTCTCTTCTTCTCCTTTTCACTCATTCTCTCTCCTTCTCCTTTTCACTCATTCTCTCCCTCTCTCCTTCTCCTTTTCACTCATTCTCTCTCCTTCTCCTTTTCACTCATTCTCTCTCCTTCTCCTTTTCACTCATTCTCTCCCTCTCTCCTTCTCCTTTTCACTCATTCTCTCCCTCTCTCCTTCTCCTTTTCTCTCATTCTCTCCCTCTCTTCTTCTCCTTTTCACTCATTCTCTCTCCTTCTCCTTTTCACTCATTCTCTCCCTCTCTCCTTCTCCTTTTCTCTCATTCTCTCCCTCTCTTCTTCTCCTTTTCACTCATTTCTCTCTCCTTCTCCTTTTCACTCATTCTCTCCCTCTCTCCTTCTCCTTTTCACCCATTCTCTCCCTCTCTCCTTCTCCTTTTCACTCATTCTCTCTCCTTCTCCTTTTCCACTCATTCTCTCCTCTCTCCTTTTCCTTTTCACTCATTCTCCTCTTCCTTCTCTTTTCTCAGTTCTCTCCCCTCTCTTCTTCTCCTTTTCTCATTCTCTCTCCTTCTCATTTTCACTCATTCTCTCCTCTCTCCTTCTCCTTTTCTCTCATTCTTCCCTCTCTTCTTCTCCTTTTCCTCATTCTCTCCTTCTCCTTTTCACTCATTCTCACCCCTCTCTCCTTCTCCTTTTCCATTCTCTCCCTCTTCCTTCTCCTTTTCACTCATTCTCTCCCTCTCTCCTTCTCCTTTTCTCTCATTCTCTCCCTCTCTTCTTCTCCTTCACTCATTCTCACCCCTCTCCTTCTCCTTTTCACCATTCTCTCCTCTCTCCTTCTCCTTTTCACTCATTCTCTCCTTCTCCTTTTCACTCATTCTCTCCCTCTCTCCTTCTCCTTTTCACTCATTCTCTCTCCTTCTCCTTTTCTCTCATTCTCTCTCTCCTTCTCCTTTTCCTCATTCTCTCCCTCTCTCCTTCTCCTTTTCACTCATTCTCTCCCTCTCTCCTTCTCCTTTTCTCTCATTCTCTCCTCTCTTCTTCTCCTTTTCACTCATTCTCTCTCCTTCTCCTTTTCACTCATTTCTCTCATTCTCTTTTCTCATTCTCTCCTCTCTCTTCTTTTCTCTCATTCTCTCCCTCTCTCCTTCTCCTTTTCTCTTCTCTCTCCTTCTCCTTTTCTCTCATTCTCTCCCTCTCTCCTTCTCCTTTTCTCTCATTCTCTCCCTCTCTCCTTCTCCTTTTCTCTCATTCTCTCCTCTCTTCTTCTCCTTTTCTCTCATTCTCTCTCCTTCTCCTTTTCTCTACTCTCCCCTCTTTCTCCTTTTCACCCCATTCTCTCCCTCTCTCCTTCTCCTTTTCACTCATTCTCTCTCCTTCTCTTTTCACTCATTCTCTCCCTCTCTCCTTCTACTTTTCACTCATTCTCTCCCTCTCTCCTTCTCCTTTTCACTCATTCTCTCCTCTCTCCTTCTCCTTTTCACTCATTCTCTCCTCTCTCCTTCCCTTTTCTCTCATTCTCTCCTCTCTCCTTCTCCTTTTCTCTCATTCTCTCCCTCTCTCCTTCTCCTTTTCACTCATTCTCTCTCCTTCTCCTTTTCTCATTCTCCCCCTCTCTCCTTCTCCTTTTCCTCATTCTCTCCCTCTCCCTTCTCCTTTTCACTCATTCTCTCCCTCTCTCCTTCTCCTTTTCACTCATTCTCTCCCCTCTCTCCTTCTCCTTTTTCACTCATTCTCTCCTCTCTCCTTCTCCTTTTCACTCATTCTCTCTCCTCCTTCTCCTTTTCACTCATTCTCTCCCCTCTCCTTCTCCTTTTCACTCATTCTCTCCCTCTCTCCTTCTCCTTTTCACTCATTCTCTCTCCTTCTCCTTTTCACTCATTCTCCCCCTCTCTCCTTCTCCTTTTCACTCATTCTCTCTCCTTCTCCTTTTCACTCATTCTCTCCCTCTCTCCTTCTCCTTTTCACTCATTCTCTCCCTCTCTCCTTCTCCTTTTCTCTCATTCTCTCCCTCTCTTCTTCTCCTTTTCACTCATTCTCTCCCTCTCTCCTTCTCCTTTTCACCCATTCTCTTCCTCTCTCCTTCTCCTTTTCACCCATTCTCTCCCTCTCTCCTTCTCCTTTTCACCCATTCTCTTCCTCTCTCCTTCTCCTTTTCACCCATTCTCTCCCTCTCTCCTTCTCCTTTTCTCTCATTCTCTCCCTCTCTTCTTCTCCTTTTCACTCATTCTCTCCCTCTCTCCTTCTCCTTTTCACCCATTCTCTTCCTCTCTCCTTCTCCTTTTCACCCATTCTCTCCCTCTCTCCTTCTTCTTTTCTCTCATTCTCTCCCTCTCTCCTTCTCATTTTCACTCATTCTCTCTCCTTCTCCTTTTCACCCATTCTCTCCCTCTCTCCTTCTCCTTTTCTCTCATTCTCTCCCTCTCTCCTCATTTTCACTCATTCTCTCTCCTTCTCCTTTTCACTCATTCTCTCCCTCTCTCCTTCTCCTTTTCACTCATTCTCCCCCTCTCTCCTTCTCCTTTTCACTCATTCTCTCTCCTTCTCCTTTTCACTCATTCTCTCCCTCTCTCCTTCTCCTTTTCACTCATTCTCTCCCTCTCTCCTTCTCCTTTTCTCTCATTCTCTCCCTCTCTTCTTCTCCTTTTCACTCATTCTCTCCCTCTCTCCTTCTCCTTTTCACCCATTCTCTCCCTCTCTCCTTCTCCTTTTCTCTCATTCTCTCTCTCTTCTCCTTTTTTTCTCTCCCTCTCTCCTTCTCCTTTTTCACTCATTCTCTCCCTCTCTTCTTCTCTTTTCACTCATTCTCTCTCTCTCCTTCTCCTTTTCACCCATTCTCTCCCTCTCTCCTTCTCCTTTTCACTCATTCTCTCCCTCTCTCCTTCTCCTTTTCACTCATTCTCTCCCTCTCTCCTTCTCCTTTTCTCTCATTCTCTCCCTCTCTCCTTCTCCTTTTCACTCATTCTCTCCCTCTCTCCTCTCCTTTTTCTCGTTCTCTCCCTCTCTAAAAATTTCATTTTTCTCGTTCTCTTCTCTTCTCTTTTTCTCTCCCTCTCTTCTCCTTTTCACTCATTCTCTCCCTCTCTCCTTCTCCTTTTCTCTCATTCTCTCCTCTCTCCTTCTCCTTTTCTCTCATTCTCTCCCTCTCTTCTTCTCCTTTTCACTCATTCTCTCCCCTTCTCCTTTTCACTCATTCTCTCCCTCTCTCTTCTCTCTCATTCTCTCCCTCTCCTTCTCCTTTTTTACTCATTCTCTCTCCTCTCCTTCTCTTTTTACCATTCTCTCCTCTCTCCTTCTCATTTCCTCATTCTCTCTCCTTCTCCTTTTCACTCATTCTCTCCCTCTCTCCTTCTCCTTTTCACTCATTCTCTCCCTCTCTTCTTCTCATTTTCTCTCATTCTCTCCTCTCTCCTTCTCCTTTCACGCATTCTCTCCCTCTCTCCTTCTCCTTTTCTCTCATTCTCTCCCTCTCTCCTTCTTTTCACTCATTCTCTCCCTCTCTCCTTCTCCTTTTCTCTCATTCTCTCCCTCTCTCCTTCTCCTTTTCACTCATTCTCTCCCTCTCTCCTTCTCCTTTTCACTCATTCTCTCCCTCTCTCCTTCTCATTTTCACTCATTCTCTCTCCTTCTCCTTTTCACTCATTCTCTCCCTCTCTTCTTCTCATTTTCTCTCATTCTCTCCCTCTCTCCTTCTCCTTTTCACGCATTCTCTCCCTCTCTCCTTCTCCTTTTCTCTCATTCTCTCCCTCTCTCCTTCTCCTTTTCACTCATTCTCTCCCTCTCTCCTTCTCCTTTTCACCCATTCTTTCCCTCTCCTCCCATTTTCACTCATTCTCCCCCTCTCTCCTTCTCCTTTTCACTCATTCTCTCCCTCTCTCCTTCTCCTTTTCACTCATTCTCTCCCTCTCTCCTTCTCCTTTTCACTCATTCTCTCTCTCTCTCCTTCTCCTTTTCACTCATTCTCTCCTCTCTCCTTCTTTTCTCTCATTCTCTCCTCTCTCTCCTTCTCCTTTTCACTCATTCTCTCTCTCTCCTCTCTTTTCACTCATTCTCTCCCTCTCTCCTTCTCATTTTCACTCATTCTCTCTCCTTCTCATTTCACTCATTCTCTCTCCTTCTCCTTTTCACTCATTCTCTCCCTCTCTTCTTCTCCTTTTCTCTCATTCTCTCCTCTCTCCTTCTCCTTTTCACCCATTCTCTCCCTCTCTCCTTCTCCTTTTCTCTCATTCTCTCCTCTCTCTTTCCTTTTCACTCATTCTCTCCTCTCTCCTTCTCCTTTCACCCATTCTTTCCTCTCCTCCATTTTTCCTCCATTCTCCCCCTCTCTCCTTCTCCTTTTCACTCATTCTCTCCTCTCTCCTTCTCCTTTTCACTCATTCTCTCCTCTCTCCTTCTCCTTTTTCTCTCATTCTCTCCCTCTCTTCTTCTCCTTTTCACTCATTCTCTCCCTCTCTCCTTCTCCCCTCATTCTCTCCCTCTCTCCTTCTCCTTTTCACTCATTCTCTCCCTCTCTCCTTCTCCTTTTCACTCATTCTCTCCCCTCTCTCCTTCTCCTTTTCACCCATTCTTTCCTCTCCTCCCATTTCCTCATTCTCTCCCTCTCTCCTTCTCCTTTTCTCTCATTCTCTCCCTCTCTCCTTCTCCTTTTCACCCATTCTTCCCTCTCTCCCATTTCACTCATTCTCCCCCTCTCTCCTTCTCCTTTTCACTCATTCTCTCCCTCTCTCCTTCTCCTTTTCACTCATTCTCTCCCTCTCTCCTTCTCCTTTTCACTCATTCTCTCCATTCTCTCTCCTTCTCTCACTCATTCTCTCCTCTCCTTCTCCTTTTCACTCATTCTCTCCCTCTCTCCTTCTCCTTTTCACTCATTCTCTCCCTCTCTCCTTCTCCTTTTCACTCATTCTCTCCCTCTCTCCTTCTCCTTTTCTCTCATTCTCTCCCTCTCTCCTTCTCCTTTTCACTCATTCTCTCCCTCTCTCCTTCTCCTTTTCACTCATTCTCTCCCTCTCTCCTTCTCCTTTTCACTCATTCTCTCCCTCTCTCCTTCTCCTTTTCACTCATTCTCTCCCTCTCTCCTTCTCCTTTTCACCCATTCTTTCCCTCTCCTCCCATTTTCACTCATTCTCCCCCTCTCTCCTTCTCCTTTTCACTCATTCTCTCCCTCTCTCCTTCTCCTTTTCTCTCATTCTCTCCCTCTCCTTCTCCTTTTCACTCATTCTCTCCCTCTCTCCTTCTCCTTTTCACTCATTCTCTCCCTCTCTCCTTCTCCTTTTCACTCATTCTCTCCCTCTCTCCTTCTCCTTTTCATCCATTCTTTCCCTCTCCTCCCATTTTCACTCATTCTCTCCCTCTCTCCTTCTCCTTTTCTCTCATTCTCTACCTCTCTCCTTCTCCTTTTCACTCATTCTCCCCTCTCCTTCTCCTTTTCTCTCATTCTCTCCCTCTCTCCTTCTCCTTTTCACTCATTCTCTCCTCTCTCCTTCTCCTTTTCTCTCATTCTCTACCTCTCTCCTTCTCCTTTTCACTCATTCTCTCCCTCTCTCCTTCTCCTTTTCACTCATTCTCTCCTCTCTCCTTCTCCTTTTCACTCATTCTCTCCTCTCTCCTTCTCCTTTTCACCCATTCTTCCCTCTCTCCTTCTCCTTTTCACTCATTCTCTCCTCTCTCCTTCTCCTTTTCTCTCATTCTCTACCTCTCTCCTTCTCCTTTTCACTCATTCTCTCCCTCTCTCCTTCTCCTTTTCACTCATTCTCCCTCTCTCCTTCTCCTTTTCCTCATTCTCTACCTCTCTCCTTCTCCTTTTCACTCATTCTCTCCCTCTCTCCTTCTCCTTTTCACTCATTCTCTCCTCTCTCCTTCTCATTTTCTCTCATTCTCTACCTCTCTCTCCTTCTCCTTTTCACTCATTCTCTCCCTCTCTCCTTCTCCTTTTCACTCATTCTCTCCCTCTCTCCTTCTCCTTTTCACTCATTCTCTCCCTCTCTCCTTCTCCTTTTCACCCATTCTTTCCCTCTCCTCCCATTTTCTCTCATTCTCTCCCTCTCTCCTTCTCCTTTTCACTCATTCTCTACCTCTCTCCTTCTCCTTTTCACTCATTCTCTCCCTCTCTCCTTCTCCTTTTCACTCATTCTCTCCCTCTCTCCTTCTCCTTTTCACTCATTCTCTCCCTCTCTCCTTCTCCTTTTCACCCATTCTTTCCCTCTCCTCCCATTTTCACTCATTCTCTCTCCTTCTCCTTTTCACTCATTCTCTCTCCTTCTCCTTTTCACTCATTCTCTCCCTCTCTCCTTCTCCTTTTCACTCATTCTCTCCCTCTCTCCTTCTCCTTTTCACTCATTCTCTCCCTCTCTCCTTCTCCTTTTCACTCATTCTCTCCCTCTCTCCTTCTCCTTTTCACTCATTCTCTCCCTCTCTCCTTCTCCTTTTCACTCATTCTCTCCCTCTCTCCTTCTCCTTTTCTCTCATTCTCTCCTCTCCTCCCATTTTCTCTCATTCTCTTCCTCTCTCCTTCCCTCTTCTCTCATTCTCTCCCTCTCTCCTTCTCCTTTTCTCTCATTCTCTCCCTCTCTCCTTCTCCTTTTCTCTCATTCCCTCCCTCTCTCCTTCCCTCTTCTCTCATTCCTTCATACATCCAGTCCTCATGCTAAAAGTTGCCCCCTAACTCATAAGTATGGATGATGCACCCTCTATCTTGCTTCTCTACTTCACATGCAGCGCTCTTTCTCCTTCTTTTTCTCCTTCTTTTTCTCTTTCTCCTTCTTTTTCAGGTTCTTTTTCTCTTTCTCCTTCTTTTTCTCTTTCTCCTTCTTTTTCTCTTTCTCCTTCTTTTTCTCTTTCTCCTTCTTTTTCTCGTTCTTTTTCTCTTTCTCGTTCTTTTTCTCTTTCTCGTTCTTTTTCTCTTTCTCGTTCTTTTTCTTTCTCGTTGCCCCTTTTCTTTTTATCCTATCCTCCCTCAGTCCTCTCTCTTCTCCCTCTCACTCCTTTCTCTCTGCCTCCCTCTCTCTCCTCCCTCTGTCTCCCTTTCTCAGTCCCTCAATCTCCTTCCCCCTCTCAATCCACCCCCTCTCTGTCCCTCTTTCTGTCCCTCTCTCTCAGTCCCTTTCTCTCCTCCCTATCTGTCCCTCTCTCTCCTCCCTCTCTCTCAGTCCCGCTATTCAGGGAGGACTTATCCCTCAGTATGTTATTTTTGTTTAGGCTTGGCAAGCGGCCCCAGTGCTGATGTATTCCTCCATGACAGCATGCTCTCTCACTAAAAAGATTTATGGAAAAAAGATAGCCATATTTCTCAGACAGTTGTTTTTATATAAAAGGGTTATGGATGCCTGCGGTACAGTGGTGTATCTAGGCATCCGCCAAAACTACTCACATGAGAGGAACACAGAGATCAGATGGATATGAGGAGGACTTTGGTACATGGAAACACGCAAAATACACACACACACATGCGACATGTACATTCTGCGCGCAGTACAGGCACCGCACACGCACGCTGACGTGTGCATTCTGGCACATGCACGCACACGTGCCAGACATGTGCGTTGCGCGCATACGCACGCACGTGCCGACATGTGCATTCACTGGCGCGTACAGTACCTTGCCACATAGGCCATGTGCGTTGCGCGCATGTACGCACGTACTGGGCCAGTACGCGTTGCGCTGCTTGACACCTGCACGTTCATGGACAGTGTGCATTCGCGGCACGTGCACGCACACATGCCGGACGTGTTGCATTCGGCGCATGCATACAGACCATGCGGGACGTGTGCGTTCTGTGCATTATGGCTGCACGCACATGCTGACGTGGACGTGTCGCGCTACCTGACGCACGCACACCGCAGTGGACGTGTGCGTTGCGTACGTTACCGCACACACGTACTGGACGTGTGCGTTCAACATCGTACACACGCACGTGGACGTGTTGCCGTTGCGGCGCATCATGAATGCCTTTCGACAGTGGACCGGTGTTGGATTACGCGCGCACTGGACACGCGCGACGTGGAACCGGTGTTGCGTTGCTTGTTGCGCACTGGACGCGCACTGCGTGCCGGGACGGTGTTGCGTTCTTGACGCACCTCAGACTGCACGCACGCATGCCAGACGGCGTGTTGCGATGCTGGTGTGCCTGGTACGCGCGCGCAGTATGGGCGTGTGCGTTCGCGACGCGTTACGGTTGCCTGCACGCGCGGACGTGCGCGTTCGTTGCACGTGCCGCGTGCACGACCAGTGTGCGTTGCGCGCGATGGTGGCAGTGGACGTATTACGTTGCGCACTGGACGCGCACGTACGTGGACGCAATTGCGTTCACGGCGCACTGAACCTTTGCACGCACGTGGGACGTGGTGCGTTAAGTGCACAGACCGCACGTACCGCCATGTACGTTGCGCGCACACTGAACACACACACGTGGAGCGGTGTTGCGATTGCGCCTGAGCACGCGCACACGTGGAGCACGTGTGCGTTCATGCGCCTGGAGCACGCACGCGTACCGGACGTGTGCGTTCGCGGCGCACATGACGCACGCACACGTCGGACGTGTGTGCGTTCACTGCCGCACTGGGCCTGCACACGTACCGGACGTGTTGCGTTCTTGCGCGCACTGACCGCACGCACGCACGCTGGGACGTGTGCGATTCGCGGCGCACATGACGCACGCACGTGGACGTGTTGCGTTCGCGCTGCCGACACCAGCGCCGCACGCGTGGACGGTGTTGCGTTCGGCGCGCACAGACGCACGTGCGCGGACGTATTGCGTTCGGCGCACTACAGACACGCACGTAGGACGTGTTGCGTTCGCGGCGCACTGGGCCGCACGCACGTGGGACGGTGTTGCGTTCGCGCGCCTGAGCACGCACGCAATGGACGTGTTGCGTTCGCGGCGCGCCGCAGACGCACGTGCGAGCGTGTTGCGTTCTGCGGCGCGTACGACAGCACGCACGCACCGACGTGTGCGTTCGCGGCCGTGCAGACGCGCACGCAGACGTATTGCGTTGCGGCGCAGCCTGGAGCCGCACGCACCACGTACCAGGACCACGTACGGTGCGCGCAGCCTGGGCGCACATGCACGCACCGACATGTGCATTGCGGCACAGTACAGGCCACACGCACCTGCCGACTGTGTTGACATTCTAGCACCTGAATACACACACTGGGACGTGTGCGTTCACGCACTTGAGTACACACACGCGGACGTGTGCGTTGCGCGTAGCCTGGTGCCACACGCACGTGGACGTGTGCGTTGCGTGCACGTAGACACACGCACAAGGCCATGCACAGGACGCTGTCCTGGGTACCTGCGTGCCAGACGTGCTGACTGCGCACGTACGCACGTGGGCAGTATTGCATTCACACCTATGAGCCACACACCAATACCGTGTGTACGTTACGCACAGTAGGCACCCGCACGGACATGCATGTGCGGTGCGGCGCTGGAGCCTCGCACCGACATGCACGTGCACTCAGACCACGCACACGTGCCGTTGCGATGCGGCGCACGGTGCACACGCGCACGTGCCGCGACGTGTGCGTTGCGCGTACTAGACGCCACGCGCAATGGACGTATTGCGGCGCACGCTGAGGCTGCACGCACGTGCCGTTGTGTGCGTTCGCGGCGCAGCTGAGACGCACGCACGTGGGCGTGTTGCGTTCGCGGCGCACTCAGACCCGCACACACGTGGGACGTATTGCGTTGCCAGTGCCTGTACACACGCACGCCGGACGTGTGCGTTCGCGGCGCGTACAGACACGTACCGCGACGTAGATGCATTCGCGGCGCGTACCAGGCCGCACACGTACGGACGTGTACGTTGCGCGCATCGAGCCGCACACATGACCAGTGTGCGGTCGCGGCACATGCACGCCGTACTGGGCAATGTGCATTCAGCGCACCAGACGCGCACACGTGGACGTATTGCATTCGCGGCACACTGCACGTACGCAGACGTATTGCGTTCAGCGCCTAGCCTGGGCCACGTGCCGGACGTGTGCATTCGCGCACGCACAATACGCCACACGTGGAGCGTGTTGCGTTCGCGCGCGCACAGAGCGCACGCACGTACGGACAGTGTTGCGTTGCGGCACGTACCAGGCACACGCACGTACCAGACGTGTACGTTGCGGCACATGCAGACGCACGTATGGGACGTGTTGCGATGCGGCGCACTGGAGGCACGCACGTGGACGTATTGCGTTGCGCGGCGCGAGCGCGCACGCATACCGACGTGTTGCGATTCTGCGCGTACCTGATGCCGCACGCACACGTGGAGCAGTACGTGTGCGATTCGCGGCGCACTGAGTACGCACGTCTGGAGCAGTGTGCGTTCGCGGCACACTGAGCTGCACGCGCACGGCCTGGCCGGACGTTATTGCGATTGCGCGCACGTGTAGACACACACAATGTGGACGTATGTGCGATTCGCGGCACGCATGCAGACACACACGCACGTGGACGTGTGCGTTGGCGTGCTAACGCACGCACGTATGGACGTATTGCGCTGTGCAGTACAGGCGCACGTGTGACGTGTGCGGTCGCGGCGCTACCAGCCGCACGCACGCGGACGTGTGCGTTGGCGCAGCCTGAGACGCACGTACGTACCAGACGTGGTGTTGCATTGGCGCAGCCTAGCACAGCGCACGTGGACGTGTTGCATTCAGCGCAGCCTGGAACGCACGTACCGGCGTGTGACGTGCGGCGCAGCCTGAGCGCACACATGCCGTTGGTGTGCGTCGTCACTGAAGCCGCACGCACTGGACCGCACCAGTGTGTGTGCGGCGCATGCACGCACGCACGCCGGACGTGTGCGTTCAGCGCACTGGTGCAGCCTGGGCAATGTGCGTTCGCGCGCACGCAGGCGCGCACGCATGGACGATATTGCGTTGCGGCACACCAGAACCGCACACGACCGGACGATGTGCATTGCGTCACAGCCACAGACACGCACGGAGCGTGTGCGTTAAGCACACTGCAGACCACGTACGCACACGTGGAGCGTTGCGTTGGCGCCTGGTACACGCATACCGGACGTGTGCGTTCGCGCCTGGGCCTGCACTGCACGGAGCTGTGTTACGGTGCAGGCACACACAGACACGCACACGTGGCGTATCGTGCGTCGCATGCACTACGCATGCCGGACGTGTGCATTGCGCGCATGCTAGACACTGCACTGGGCGTATGTGCGTTCGCTGTGCACATGACACCACATGCACGCACGCAGACGTGTTGCGTTGCGGCAGCCTGAACGCACGCACGTGCGACGTGTGCGTTGCGGCGCAGCACTGAACCTGCACACACGTGTGGACGTGTGCGATTGCGGCGCATGTAGACCTGCAATAGGGCACGCACTGACGTGTGCATTGCGTACGCCTGACTCACACATGACTGGACATGTGCGTTGCGTGTAGACGCACGTACCAGACGTGTTGCGATTGCTGGCGCACGCAGGCAACGCGTACGTGGAGCGTGTCTGCGTTGCGCGCGCATGACACGCACGCGCTAGACGTGTGCGTTCGCGCGCACCTGGGCCGCACGCGTATGGGACGGTGTCACGTTCTGCGGCGCCTGGACGCACGCACGTGGACGTGTGCGTTCACGTGCGCATGCAGGCCTGCACACGCGCACGACGTGTGCGTTGCGCGTACTGGACACGCACACGTGACGGTGTTGCGTTCGCGGCGCTAGTGCGCACGCGTAGCCAGGCTGATGTGCGTTGCGGCGCTATGCAGACGCACGCGCTGACGTGTTGCGTTGCGGCGCATAGCACGCACACGTGACGACGTGTTGCGTTCGCGGCGCGTGCAAGACGCACACACATGCTGACGTGTTGCGATTCGCGGCACGTACTAGACGCACGTACGCGGACGTGTGCGTTGCGGCATGTACAGACGCACGCACGTACCGACGTGTGCGTTCGCGGCGCATCACTAGACGCACGCGTGCCTGACGTGTTGCGTTCGCGCGCTGCAGCTGCACGCACGTACCAGGACGTGTGCGTTCGCGGCGCAGTGGGCACGCACGCATGCGCGGACGACGTGTGCGTTGCGGCGCATTACCGAGGCGCGCACCGCTGGGCGTGTGCGATTCGCGGCGCAGTACAGACGCGCACATGCGGACGTGTTGCGTTGCGGCGCATACAGACGCACGCGCGGACGTGTTGCGTTGCGGCGCGTACTGACGCATGCACGCATGCGGACGTGTTGCGTTGCGGCGCATGCAGACGCGCACGCACTGGACGTGTTGCGTTGCGCGTACGTACAGACGCACGCGTAGCCGACGTGTTGCGTTGCGCGGCACTGTACAGCGCACGCGACGTGCCGGACGTGTGCGTTCGCGGCGCGTACAGCACGCACGCACGCGGGACAGTGTTGCGTTCGCGCGCAGCCGATGACGCACGCACGTGGGCGTGTGCGGCGCAGTACCAGGGCACGCACGCTGAGCGTGTGCATTCGCGCGCAATACACGACGCACGCAGGACGTGTGCGTTGCACGCATCCTGAACGCGCATGCGCACGCAGGACAGTGTGCGTTGCGCGCTTGCTACGACGCACGCACACGCATGGAACGTGTTGCGTTGGCAGCGTGGAGCCGCACGATACGCGACTGGCGCGTACGTCACGGCACGTCAGACGCACGCGCGCTGGACGTAGTGCGATTCGCGCAGCCTGGGCCGCACGCACGGAGCGTGTTGCGATTCTGCGGCGCGTACCAGACGCGACGCGCTGGGACGTGTGCGTTGCGGCACGAACCGGACACGCACGCGGCCGACGTGTGCATTCGGTGTGTCTAGACCACGCACACGCACGCTGGACGTGTGCGTTGCGCGCGTACAAACCTGCACAGTATGGGCGATGTGCGTTCGCGCAGCCTGGGCTCACGCACGCTGGGCGTGTGCGATTCTGCGGCGCATCCTAGGCACACGCACGCACGCTGACGTGTACGTGTACATTCTAGACACATGGACGTGTACGTTACGGCGCATACAGACGCACAATATAGTGTTGCGTTCTGCGGCACGTACAGGCGCACGTACTTGACGTAGTGCGTTCGCGGCGCATGCAAACGTTGCACACACGCTGACGTGTGCGTTGCGCGTGAGCCACACACATGCTGACGTGTACGTGCGTACGTACAGACGCACGCACGTACTGACGTGTGCATTCACGGACATTACAGACACACGCATGACATGTGCATTCACATTGTGTCCTGAACCTGCACACATGCTGACATGTGCGTTCGGCGCATCCTGCACAACGTGTAGCAATGTGCAGTGCGCACATGTAACCACCATACTCAAGACATGTGCATTGCGGCCGTACAGACGCGCACGCACTGATGTGCATTCGCGGCGTACAGACCGCACCACGTAGAGCGTATTGCGTGCGGCGCATACGACGCACGTACACCCGACGTGTGCATTGCGCACGTACAAGACACGCACGTGGGCGTGTGCGTTGCGGCACATTACAGGCCGCACAGACATGTGCATTACGGCGCATGCAGACACACACACATGCCAGCATGTGCGTTACGGCACATGCAGACACACGCACATGCCGACGTGTGCATTGCGCACATACAAACTGCACACACACAGACGTGTGCATTCACGCGCATCCTGATCACACACACA
>NC_068441.1:35743843-35749231 GCF_023373465.1 Oncorhynchus keta
TCTCATTCTCTCCTCTCTCCTTCCCATCTTCTCTCATTCTCTCTCTCTCCTCCTTTTCACTCATTCTCTCCCTCTCTCGTTCTCCTTTTCACTCATTCTCTCCCTCTCTCCTTCTCTTTTCTCTCATTCTCTCCTCTCTCCTTCTCCTTTTCACTCATTCTCTCCCTCTCTCTCCTTTTCTCTCATTCTCTCCTCTCTCCTTCTCCTTTTCACTCATTCTCTCCCTCTCTCCTTCTCCTTTTCACTCATTCTCTCCCTCTCTCCTTCTCCTTTTCACTCATTCTCTCCCTCTCTCCTTCTCCTTTTCACTCATTCTCTCTCCTTCTCCTTTTCACTCATTCTCTCCCTCTCTCCTTCTACTTTTCACTCATTCTCTCCCTCTCTCCTTCTCCTTTTCACTCATTCTCTCCTCTCTCCTTCTCCATTTTCTCTCATTCTCTCCTCTCTTCTCCTTTTCACTCATTCTCTCCTTCTCCTTTTCACTCATTCTCACCCTCTCTCCTTCTCCTTTTCACTCCCATTCTCTCTCCTCTCTCCATTCTCCTTTTCTCTCATTCTCTCCCTCTCTCCTTCTCCTTTTCTCTCATTCTCTCCCTCTCTTCTTCTCCTTTTCACTCATTCTCACCCTCTCTCCTTCTCCTTTTCACCCATTCTCTCCCTCTCTCCTTCTCCTTTTCACTCATTCTCTCTCCTTCTCCTTTTCACTCATTCTCTCCCTCTCTCCTTCTCCCTTTCACTCATTCTCTCTCCTTCTCCTTTTCTCTCATTCTCTCCCTCTCTCCTTCTACTTTTCACTCATTCTCTCCCTCTCTCCTTCTCCCTTTTCACTCATTCTCTCCCTCTCTCCTTCTCCTTTTCTCTCATTCTCTCCCTCTCTCCTTCTACTTTTCTCTCATTCTCTCCCTCTCTCCTTCTTCTTATCAATTATATATCTAGCTATCCTTTTTCACTCATTCTCATAAATATATCGCCCTATCACTTATCAGTTCTCCTCAGCTATATTTTCTCTCATTTCTCTCCTCTCCTTCTCCTTTTCACTCATTCTCTCTCCTTCTCCTTTTCCTCATTCTCTCCCCTCTCTCCTTCTCTTTTTCATTCTCTCTCCTTCTCCTTTTCCTCATTCTCTCCCTTCTCCTTCTCCTTTTCCTCATTCTCTCCTCTCTCCTTCTCCTTTTCACTCATTTCTCCTCTTTTCTTCTCCTTTTCACTCATTCTCTCCCCTCTCTCCTTCTCCTTTTCACTCATTCTCTCTCTTTCTCCTTTTCTCTCATTCTCTCCTCTCCTTCTCCTTTTCATCATTCTATATCCTTCTCCTTTTCTCTCATTCTCTCCCTCTCTCCTTCTCCTTTTCTCTCATTCTCTCCCTCTCTTCTCTCTCTAGTTCTCTCCCTCTCTCCTTCTCCTTTTCACTCATTCTCTCTCCTTCCCCTTTTCACTCATTCTCTCCCTCTCTCCTTCTCCTTTTCACTCATTCTCTCCCTCTCTCCTTCTCCTTTTCTCTCATTCTCTCCCTCTCTCCTTCTCCTTTTCACTCATTCTCTCCCTCTCTCCTTCTTCTTTTCTCTCATTCTCTCCCTCTCTCCTTCTCCTTTTCACTCATTCTCTCCCTCTCTCCTTCTTCTTTTCTCTCATTCTCTCCCTCTCTCCTTCTCATTTTCACTCATTCTCTCTCCTTCTCCTTTTCTCTCATTCTCTCCCTCTCTTCTTCTCCTTTTCACTCATTCTCTCCCTCTCTCCTTCTCCTTTTCACCCATTCTCTCCCTCTCTCCTTCTCCTTTTCACCCATTCTCTCCCTCTCTCCTTCTTCTTTTCTCTCATTCTCTCCCTCTCTCCTTCTCATTTTCACTCATTCTCTCTCCTTCTCCTTTTCACCCATTCTCTCCCTCTCTCCTTCTCCTTTTCACTCATCTCTCTCTCCTTCTCCTTTTCTCTCATTCTCTCCCTCTCTCCTTCTCATTTTCACTCATTCCTCTCTCCTTCTCCTTTTCACCCATTCTCTCCCTCTCTCTCATTCTCCTTTCTCTCTCATTCTCTCCTCTCTCTCCTTCTCATTTTCACTCATTCTCTCTCCTTCTCCTTTTCACTCATTCTCTCTCCTCTCTCCTTCTCCTTTTCACTCATTCTCTCCCTCTCTCCTTCTCCTTTTCACTCATTCTCCCTCTCCTTCTCCTTTTCACTCATTCTCTCCTCTCTCCTTCTCCTTTTCACTCATTCTCTCCTCTCTCCTTCTCCTTTTCTCTCATTCTCTCCTCTCTTCTTCTCCTTTTCACTCATTCTCTCCCTCTCTCCTTCTCCTTTTCACTCATTCTCTCCCTCTCTCCTTCTCCTTTTCTCTCATTCTCTCCCTCTCTTCTTCTCCTTTTCACTCATTCTCTCCCTCTCTCCTTCTCCTTTTCACCCATTCTCTCCCTCTCTCCTTCTCCTTTTCTCTCATTCTCTCCCTCTCTTCTCCTTTTCACTCATTCTCTCCCTCTCTCCTTCTCCTTTTCACTCATTCTCTCCCTCTCTTCTTCTCCTTTTCACTCATTCTCTCCCTCTCTCCTTCTCCTTTTCACTCATTCTCTCCCTCTCTCCTTCTCCTTTTCTCTCATTCTCTCCCTCTCTCCTTCTCCTTTTCACTCATTCTCTCCCTCTCTCCTTCTCCTTTTCTCTCATTCTCTCCCTCTCTCCTTCTCCTTTTCACTCATTCTCTCCCTCTCTCCTTCTCCTTTTCACTCATTCTCTCCCTCTCTCCTTCTCCTTTTCACTCATTCTCTCCCTCTCTCCTTCTCCTTTTCACTCATTCTCTCCCTCTCTCCTTCTCCTTTTCACTCATTCTCTCCCTCTCTCCTTCTCCTTTTCTCTCATTCTCTCCTCTCTCCTTCTCCTTTTCACTCATTCTCTCCCTCTCTCTTCTCCTTTTCCTCATTCTCTCTCCTTCTCCTTTTCCTCATTCTCTCTTCTTCTCATTTGTTTACATTACATTTAAGTCATTTAGCAGGCAGCTCTTATCCAGAGCGACTTACAAATTGGTGCATTCATATGACATCAGTGGAACAGCCACTTTACAATAGATGCATCTAAATCTTTTAAGGGGGGTGAGAAGGATTACTTTGTCCCTATCTAGGTATTCCTTAAGAGGTGGGGTTTCAGGTGTCTCTCCGGTGGTGATTGACTCCGCTGTCCTGGCGTCGTGAGTGTGTTCCACCATTCCTTCTCCTTTTCAGCGAACAGTTTTCCCTCTGGGCTGAGCGGAACTTTTTCCTCAGTGGTAGGGAGGCGAGCCCTCTCCTGAACGCAGTGCCCTTGTTTGGGTGTAGGGCCTGATCAGAGCCTGGAAGTGCCGAGTGCCACGTTCCCCTCACAGCTCCGTAGGCAAGCACCATGGTCTTGTAGCGGATCTGATCTTCAGCTGGAAGCCAGTGGAGAGAGCGGAGGAGGCGGGGTGACGTGAGAACTTGGGAAGGTTGAACACCAGACGGGCTGCAGCGTTCTGGATGAGTTGTAGGGGTTTTCCACAGGCAGGAGCCCAGCCAACTCCGAGTTGCAGTCTCTCCAGACGGAGATGACAAGTGCCTGGATTAGGACCTGCGCCGCTTCTGTGTGAGGAGCAGGGTCGTACTCTGCGGATGTTGGCAGAAACATGAACCTACGAGCGGGCCACCGCAGTGTTAGTTGAGAACGACAGGGTGTTGTCCAGGATCCGCCAAGGTTCTTAGCGCTCTGGGAGGAGGACACAATGGAGAGTTGTCAACCGTGATGGCGAGATCATGGAACGGGCAGTCCTTCCCGGGAGGAAGAGCAGCTCCGTCTTGCCGAGGAGTTCGGCAGAGTGGTGATCCGTCATCCACACTGATGTCTGCCAGACATGCAGAGATGCGATTCATGCCTGGTCATCAGAACCTTCTCCTTTTCACTCATTCTCTCCCTCTCTCCTTCTCCTTTTCACTCATTCTCTCCCTCTCTCCTTCTCCTTTTCACTCATTCTCTCCCTCTCTCCTTCTCCTTTTCACTCATTCTCTCCCTCTCTCCTTCTCCTTTTCACTCATTCTCTCCCTCTCTCCTTCTCCTTTTCACTCATTCTCTCCCTCTCTCCTTCTCCTTTTCACTCATTCTCTCCCTCTCTTCTTCTCCTTTTCACTCATTCTCTCTCCTTCTCCTTTTCACTCATTCTCTCTCCTTCTCCTTTTCACTCATTCTCTCCCTCTCTTCTTCTCCTTTTCACTCATTCTCTCCCTCTCTCCTTCTCCTTTTCACTCATTCTCTCCCTCTCTCCTTCTCCTTTTCTCTCATTCTCTACCTCTCTCCTCCCATTTTCTCTCATTCTCTTCCTCTCTCCTTCCCTCTTCTCTCATTCTCTCCCTCTCTCCTTCTCCTTTTCTCTCATTCTCTCCCTCTCTCCTTCTCCTTTTCTCTCATTCCCTCCCTCTCTCCTTCCCTCTTCTCTCATTCCTTCATACATCCAGTCCTCATGCTAAAAGTTGCCCCCTAACTCATAAGTATGGATGATGCACCCTCTATCTTGCTTCTCTACTTCACATGCAGCGCTCTTTCTCCTTCTTTTTCTCCTTCTTTTTCTCTTTCTCCTTCTTTTCAGGTTCTTTTTCTCTTTCTCCTTCTTTTCTCTTTCTCCTTCTTTTCTCTTTCTCCTTCTTTTTCTCTTTCTCCTTCTTTTTTCTCGTTCTTTTCTCTTTCTCGTTCTTTTTCTCTTTCTCGTTCTTTTTCTCTTTCTCGTTCTTTTTCTTCTCGTTGCCCCTTTTCTTTTTATCCTATCCTCCCTCAGTCCTCTCTCTTCTCCCTCTCACTCCTTTCTCTCTGCCTCCCTCTCTCTCCTCCCTCTGTCTCCCTTTCTCAGTCCCTCAATCTCCTTCCCCCTCTCAATCCACCCCCTCTCTGTCCCTCTTTCTGTCCCTCTCTCTCAGTCCCTTTCTCTCCTCCCTATCTGTCCCTCTCTCTCCTCCCTCTCTCTCAGTCCCGCTATTCAGGGAGGACTTATCCCTCAGTATGTTATTTTTGTTTAGGCTTGGCAAGCGGCCCCAGTGCTGATGTATTCCTCCATGACAGCATGCTCTCTCACTAAAAGAGATTTATGGAGAAAAAAGATAGCCATATTTCTCAGACAGTTGTTTTTATATAAAAAGGGTTATGGATGCCTGCGGTACAGTGGTGTATCTAGGCATCCGCCAAAACACTCACATGAGAGGAACACAGAGATCAGATGGATATGAGAGGACTTTGAGACATAGAAAAACACGCAAAAATACACACACACACATACCGACATGTACATTACGCACATACAAACACACACACACACACTGACATGTACATTACGCACATACACACACACACATACCGACATGTACATTACGCACATACACACACACACATACCGACATGTACATTACG
>NC_068441.1:35749331-35846854 GCF_023373465.1 Oncorhynchus keta
ACATGTACATTACGCACATACAAACACACACACACACACTGACATGTACATTACGCACATACACACACACACATACTGACATGTACATTACGCACATACACACACACACACATACCGACATGTACATTACGCACATACAAACACACACACACATACCGACATGTACATTACGCACATACACACACACACATACCGACATGTACAAACACACACACATACATTAACACACACACACATACCGACATGTACATTACGCACATACACACATACCGACATGTACATTACGCACATACAACACACACACACATACCGACATGTACATTACGCACATACAAACACACACATACACATACCGACATGTACATTACGCACATACAAACACACACACACATACCGACATGTACATTACGCACATACACACACACACATACCGACATGTACATTACGCACATACACACACACACACATACCGACATGTACATTACGCACATACAAATACAAACACACACATACCGACATGTACATTACGCACACACAAAACACACACACATACCGACATGTACATTACGCACACACAAACACACACACACATACCGACATGTACATTACGCACACACAAACACACACACACATACCGACATGTACATTACGCGCACACAAACACACACACACATACCGACATGTACATTACGCACATACAAACACACACACACATACCGACATGTACATTACGCACATACAAACACACACACACATACCGACATGTACATTATGCACATACAAACACACATACCGACATGTACATTACGCACACACAAACACACACACACATACCGACATGTACATTACGCACACACAAACACACACACATACCGACATGTACATTACGCACACACAAACACACACACACATACCGACATGTACATTACGCACACACAAACACACACACACATACCGACATGTACATTACGCACACACAAACACACACACACATACCGACATGTACATTACGCACACACAAACACACACACACATACCGACATGTACATTACGCACACACAAACACACACACACATACCGACATGTACATTACGCACACACAAACACACACACACATACCGACATGTACATTACGCACACAAAAACACACACACATACCGACATGTACATTACGCACACACAAAACACACACACATACCGACATGTACATTACGCACACACAATTAAACACACACACATACCGACATGTACATTACGCACACACAAACACACACACACATACCGACATGTACATTACGCACACACAAACACACACACACATACCGACATGTACATTACGCACACACAAACACACACACACATACCGACATGTACATTACGCACACACAAACACACACACACATACCGACATGTACATTACGCACATACACACACACACATACTGACATGTACATTACGCACATACAAACACACACACACACCGACATGTACATTACGCACATACAAACACACATACACACACCGACATGTACATTACGCACATACAAACACACATACACACACCGACATGTACATTACGCACATACAAACACACACACACACATACCGACATGTACATTACGCACATACAAACACACACACACACCGACATGTACATTACGCACATACAAACACACACACACCGACATGTACATTACGCACATACAAACACACACACACACATACCGACATGTACATTACGCACATACAAACACACATACACACACCGACATGTACATTACGCACATACAAACACACACACACATACCGACATGTACATTACGCACATACAAACACACACACACACCGACATGTACATTACGCACATACAAACACACACACACCGACATGTACATTACGCACATACAAACACACACACACACCGACATGTACATTACGCACATACAAACACACACACACACCGACATGTACATTACACACATACAAACACACATACACACACCGACATGTACATTACGCACATACAAACACACACACACACACACCGACATGTACATTACGCACATACAAACACACACACACATACCGACATGTACATTACGCACATACAAACACACATACACACACTGACATGTACATTACGCACATACAAACACACACACACACACCGACATGTACATTACGCACATACAAACACACATACACACACTGACATGTACATTACGCACATACAAACACACACATACCGACATGTACATTACGCACATACAAACACACACACATACCGACATGTACATTACGCACATACACACACACACATACCGACATGTACATTACGCACATACAAACACACACACACATACCGACATGTACATTACGCACATACACACACACACATACCGACATGTACATTACGCACATACAAACACACACATACCGACATGTACATTACGCACATACAAACACACACACACACATACCGACATGTACATTACGCACACACAAACACACACACACATACCGACATGTACATTACGCACATACACACACACACATACCGACATGTACATTACGCACATACACACACACACACACATACCGACATGTACATTACGCACATACAAACACACACATACCGACATGTACATTACGCACACACAAACACACACACACATACCGACATGTACATTACGCACACACAAACACACACACACATACCGACATGTACATTACGCACACACAAACACACACACACATACCGACATGTACATTACGCGCACACAAACACACACACACATACCGACATGTACATTACGCACATACAAACACACACACACATACCGACATGTACATTACGCACATACACACACACACACACATACCGACATGTACATTATGCACATACAAACACACACATACCGACATGTACATTACGCACACACAAACACACACACACATACCGACATGTACATTACGCACACACAAACACACACACACATACCGACATGTACATTACGCACACACAAACACACACACACATACCGACATGTACATTACGCACACACAAACACACACACACATACCGACATGTACATTACGCACACACAAACACACACACACATACCGACATGTACATTACGCACACACAAACACACACACACATACCGACATGTACATTACGCACACACAAACACACACACACATACCGACATGTACATTACGCACACACAAACACACACACACATACCGACATGTACATTACGCACACACAAACACACACACACATACCGACATGTACATTACGCACACACAAACACACACACACATACCGACATGTACATTACGCACACACAAACACACACACACATACCGACATGTACATTACGCACACACAAACACACACACACATACCGACATGTACATTACGCACACACAAACACACACACACATACCGACATGTACATTACGCACACACAAACACACACACACATACCGACATGTACATTACGCACACACAAACACACACACACATACCGACATGTACATTACGCACATACACACACACACATACTGACATGTACATTACGCACATACAAACACACACACACACCGACATGTACATTACGCACATACAAACACACATACACACACCGACATGTACATTACGCACATACAAACACACATACACACACCGACATGTACATTACGCACATACAAACACACACACACACATACCGACATGTACATTACGCACATACAAACACACACACACACCGACATGTACATTACGCACATACAAACACACACACACCGACATGTACATTACGCACATACAAACACACACACACACACATACCGACATGTACATTACGCACATACAAACACACATACACACACCGACATGTACATTACGCACATACAAACACACACACACATACCGACATGTACATTACGCACATACAAACACACACACACACCGACATGTACATTACGCACATACAAACACACACACACCGACATGTACATTACGCACATACAAACACACACACACACCGACATGTACATTACGCACATACAAACACACACACACACCGACATGTACATTACACACATACAAACACACATACACACACCGACATGTACATTACGCACATACAAACACACACACACACACACCGACATGTACATTACGCACATACAAACACACACACACATACCGACATGTACATTACGCACATACAAACACACATACACACACTGACATGTACATTACGCACATACAAACACACACACACACACCGACATGTACATTACGCACATACAAACACACATACACACACTGACATGTACATTACGCACATACAAACACACACACACATACCGACATGTACATTACGCACATACAAACACACATACACACACTGACATGTACATTACGCACATACAAACACACATACACACACTGACATGTACATTACGCACATACAAACACACACATACCGACATGTACATTACGCACATACAAACACACACACACATACCGACATGTACATTACGCACATACACACACACACATACCGACATGTACATTACGCACATACACACACACACATACCGACATGTACATTACGCACATACAAACACACACACACATACCGACATGTACATTACGCACATACACACACACACATACCGACATGTACATTACGCACATACAAACACACACATACCGACATGTACATTACGCACATACAAACACACACACACATACCGACATGTACATTACGCACACACAAACACACACACACATACCGACATGTACATTACGCACATACACACACACACATACCGACATGTACATTACGCACATACACACACACACATACCGACATGTACATTACGCACATACAAACACACACATACCGACATGTACATTACGCACACACAAACACACACACACATACCGACATGTACATTACGCACACACAAACACACACACACATACCGACATGTACATTACGCACACACAAACACACACACACATACCGACATGTACATTACGCACATACAAACACACACACACATACCGACATGTACATTACGCACATACACACACACACACATACCGACATGTACATTACGCACAAACACACACACACATACCGACATGTACATTACGCACACACAAACACACACACACATACCGACATGTACATTACGCACACACAAACACACACACACATACCGACATGTACATTACGCACACACAAACACACACACACATACCGACATGTACATTACGCACACACAAACACACACACACATACCGACATGTACATTACGCACACACAAACACACACACACATACCGACATGTACATTACGCACACACAAACACACACACACATACCGACATGTACATTACGCACACACAAACACACACACACATACCGACATGTACATTACGCACACACAAACACACACACACATACCGACATGTACATTACGCACACACAAACACACACACACATACCGACATGTACATTACGCACATACAAACACACACATACCGACATGTACATTACGCACACACAAACACACACACACATACCGACATGTACATTACGCACACACAAACACACGTACACATACCGACATGTACATTACGCACACACAAACACACACACACATACCGACATGTACATTACGCACACACAAACACACACACACATACCGACATGTACATTACGCACACACAAACACACACACACATACCGACATGTACATTACGCACACACAAACACACACACACATACCGACATGTACATTACGCACATACAAACACACACACACATACCGACATGTACATTACGCACACACAAACACACACACACACATACCGACATGTACATTACGCACATACAAACACACACACACACACTGACATGTACATTACGCACATACACACACACACATACCGACATGTACATTACGCACATACACACACACACATACTGACATGTACATTACGCACATACAAACACACACACACACCGACATGTACATTACGCACATACAAACACACATACACACAACGACATGTACATTACGCACATACAAACACACACACACACATACCGACATGTACATTACGCACATACAAACACACACACACACATACCGACATGTACATTACGCACATACAAACACACACACACACCGACATGTACATTACGCACATACAAACACACACACACACCGACATGTACATTACGCACATACAAACACACATACACACACCGACATGTACATTACGCACATACAAACACACATACACACACCGACATGTACATTACGCACATACAAACACACACACACACATACCGACATGTACATTACGCACATACAAACACACACACATACCGACATGTACATTACGCACATACAAACACACACACACACCGACATGTACATTACGCACATACAAACACACACACACCGACATGTACATTACGCACATACAAACACACACACACACCGACATGTACATTACGCACATACAAACACACACACACACCGACATGTACATTACACACATACAAACACACATACACACACCGACATGTACATTACGCACATACAAACACACACACACACACCGACATGTACATTACGCACATACAAACACACACACACATACCGACATGTACATTACGCACATACAAACACACATACACACACTGACATGTACATTACGCACATACAAACACACACACACACACCGACATGTACATTACGCACATACAAACACACATACACACACTGACATGTACATTACGCACATACAAACACACACACACATACCGACATGTACATTACGCACATACAAACACACATACACACACTGACATGTACATTACGCACATACAAACACACATACACACACTGACATGTACATTACGCACATACAAACACACACATACCGACATGTACATTACGCACATACAAACACACACATACCGACATGTACATTACGCACATACAAACACACACACATACTGACATGTACATTACGCACATACAAACACACACACACACTGACATGTACATTACGCACATACAAACACACACATACCGACATGTACATTACGCACATACAAACACACACACACACTGACATGTACATTACGCACATACAAACACACACACACACTGACATGTACATTACGCACATACAAACACACACACACACACACTGACATGTACATTACGCACATACAAACACACACATACCAACATGTACATTACGCACATACAAGCACACACACATACTGACATGTACATTACGCACATACAAACACACACACACACTGACATGTACATTACGCACATACAAACACACACACATACTGACATGTACATTACGCACATACAAACACACACACATACTGACATGTACATTACGCACATACAAACACACACACACACTGACATGTACATTACGCACATACAAACACACACACATACTGACATGTACATTACGCACATACAAACACACACACATACCGACATGTACATTACGCACATACCAACACACATACACACCGACATGTACATTACGCACATACAAACACACACACACACTGACATGTACATTACGCACATACAAACACACACACACATACCGACATGTACATTACGCACATACAAACACACATACACACACCGACATGTACATTACGCACATACAAACACACACACACACATACCGACATGTACATTACGCACATACAAACACACACACACACACACCGACATGTACATTACGCACATACAAACACACACACACATACCAACATGTACATTACGCACATACAAACACACACACACATACCGACATGTACATTACGCACATACAAACACACACACACACACACCGACATGTACATTACGCACATACAATCACACACACACACATACCGACATGTACATTACGCACATACAAACACACATACACACACACACACACATACCGACATGTACATTACGCACATACAAACACACACACACACCGACATGTACATTACGCACATACAAACACACACACACACCGACATGTACATTACGCACATACCAACACACATACACACCGACATGTACATTACGCACATACAAACACACACACACACTGACATGTACATTACGCACATACAAACACACACACACATACCGACATGTACATTACGCACATACAAACACACATACACACACCGACATGTACATTACGCACATACAAACACACACACACACATACCGACATGTACATTACGCACATACAAACACACACACACACATACCGACATGTACATTACGCACATACAAACACACACACACACACACCGACATGTACATTACGCACATACAAACACACACACACATACCAACATGTACATTACGCACATACAAACACACACACACATACCGACATGTACATTACGCACATACAAACACACACACACACCGACATGTACATTACGCACATACAATCACACACACACACATACCGACATGTACATTACGCACATACAAACACACATACACACACACACACACATACCGACATGTACATTACGCACATACAAACACACACACACACCGACATGTACATTACGCACATACAAACACACACACACCGACATGTACATTACGCACATACAAACACACACACACACACACCGACATGTACATTACGCACATACAAACACACACACACACACCGACATGTACATTACGCACATACAAACACACACACACATACCGACATGTACATTACGCACACACAAACACACACACACACACCGACATGTACATTACGCACATACAAACACACACACACACACACCGACATGTACATTACGCACATACAAACACACACACACACACACCGACATGTACATTACGCACATACAAACACACACACACATACCGACATGTACATTACGCACACACAAACACACACACACACACCGACATGTACATTACGCACATACAAACACACATATATCAGGACTTAAAACCCTGGGCTTAAAGAGGCGGAGTTGCAGAGTCATTCCTCACACACTGAAGTTCTGAAGGGGAGGAAGAGGTGCCGCATGCAACAAATTTACAAAGCTGACTAAAGTCTGAGAAAACTCTCAATATGATTCAAAAAAGAAAAGACGATTAGGACTGAAGAATATGGAAAATATATAACTATAGAAATAAGTCATTAACCGCTTTACATACATTGTTTTTCATTCATAATTTAACCTATTTTTTTTTGTTGCTTTAACTAGGCAAGTCAGTTAAGAACAGATTCGTATTTATAGTGAAGGCCTGCCAAGAGACAAAAGGCCTCCTGCGAGGAAGGGATGCCAAGAGACAAAAGGCCTCCTGCGAGGAAGGGATGCCAAGAGACAAAAGGCCTCCTGCGAGGAAGGGATGCCAAGAGACAAAAGGCCTCCTGCGAGGAAGGGATGCCAAGAGACAAAAGGCCTCCTGCGAGGAAGGGATGCCAAGAGACAAAAGGCCTCCTGCGAGGAAGGGATGCCAAGAGACAAAAGGCCTCCTGCGAGGAAGGGATGCCAAGAGACAAAAGGCCTCCTGCGAAGAAGGGATGCCAAGAGACAAAAGGCCTCCTGCGAGGAAGGGATGCCAAGAGACAAAAGGCCTCCTGCGAGGAAGGGATGCCAAGAGACAAAAGGCCTCCTGCGAGGAAGGGATGCCAAGAGACAAAAGGCCTCCTGCGAGGAAGGGATGCCAAGAGACAAAAGGCCTCCTGCGAGGAAGGGATGCCAAGAGACAAAAGGCCTCCTGCGAGGAAGGGATGCCAAGAGACAAAAGGCCTCCTGCGAGGAAGGGATGCCAAGAGACAAAAGGCCTCCTGCGAGGAAGGGATGCCAAGACACAAAAGGCCTCCTGCGAGGAAGGGATGGGATTCAAAATAAATATATAGGACAACACACACATCACAACAAGAGACAAAAGGCCTCCTGCGAGGAAGGGATGGGATTCAAAATAAATATATAGGACAACACACACATCGCAACAAGAGACACCACAACACTGCATAAAGAGAGAGTTACGAAAGCAACACAGCATGGAAGCAACACATGACGAATCAGCATGGAAGCAACACAACGTTGTATCAGCACAAACATGGTACAAAGTGGACTTAAAATAGCTTAAGGACTAAAACAGTTTTGTTGAGATGTCACCTTTAACCTCTGACCCCTATCCCCAGTATATGCGCACAGTTAGAGAATGTGGTCGTTTAACGTGATCACCTCTTCTTTTTCACCCATGACCTTTTCTCCATTCGCTCCCTTTTTCTGATCCAACAGCTGCAGGCCCTGATTCCCACCCTTTACCTCTTTCTCTTCTTTCCATCTTTCACTCTCTGTTTACCAGAGGTGGGACCAAGTCATTGTTTTACACAAGTAAGTTTCAAGTCTTAGCACTCAAGTCCCAAGTCAAGTCCCAAGTCAAGACAGGCAAGTCCGAGTCAAGTCTCAAGTCCTAAACATTGAGTTTCGAGTCCTAAACAAGTCATAATGTGCTCTTCACCAAATGTAATACCATTTCATATTTTTAACAAGAGTAAGAGTTAATATATTACATTTACACAAATCATGAATGCTTTAATATATATATATATTACTTTCCAAATAGACATTATATTTCTATGTAAATACATGGGTAGCCATGAGAAAGACCCCCGTTATGGGGCGCAATCGGGCGATTTAGGCTTGTACACAATTGCCAAACCTTCTCTTTCACACACACACTCTGTACTCACTCTGTGTGTGGGGTTACAGTAGACTCACGCATGTCAGTGGTTTTAGGAACAGCAGTAACATCAGGCAGGATTTAGGCTACCAACTGCCTAGCCAGTTGTAGCTCAATCTTGGGTGCAATGGTCACGTTCCCACACTGACTGACTGTGTGGAGGCTCATTGATTTAACGTTACGTTAGCCTACATGCTACACTAGCAAAGCTATATAAAGCTGTTAGCTATATTAGCCACGACTTAGCGTTCTTTGTGCAGCTTCAAATGTTGAACAAAGTTGGAAGTTGTTGCGCCTCCGTCTGTCATTTTCTTCCTGCATGTTTTCCAAGTTGCAATCTGTTTTTTGTTGATACAGCGTCGTCTTTATATCCAACAATAATCATTTGGTGTATCATCTTTCCAAGGGCTCTGACTGAATTCACCCACCGACATTCCTCTGCACTGCCACACACAACTTTTCCTCCGCTGGCACAATTTGATTGGCTGCTGTCCGATTCAAACTGTAATCTGTTAAATGAAGAGTTGATGCGCTGCACACTTTTTTAATAGCTTCATTTTTCATATTTGGGCTTGGGGAGGGTATCAAGTCAGTTAGAGTCAGAAGGCTCAAGTCCAAGTTAAGTCACGAGTCATTGGTGTTAAAGTCGGGTTGCAAGTCATCATATTTGTGACTCGGGTCCACAGCTCTGCTGTTTTCTCTCATACTGTTCTCCATGTTTCACTCCTTTATCTCTCGCTCAGAACCTTTGTTGCTGTATATTTCCATCCTATCCCAATCATCTGTCTGTCTTTCCTCTCCTCTGTGTCCCTCTCTTCTCCTCTCAGGACTATCGCCATTCTGACTACAGGGTAACAACAGACCAAAGGAGTGAATCGGACCAGTAGTTGTGTGTGTGTGTGTGTGTGTGTGTGTGTGTGTGTGTGTGTGTGTGTGGGGCGGGGGGGGGGGGTGTGTGTTTCCTCTTGGCATGGAAATGCTTTCGTTTGACATCACAATGCTCTCTCAAACACACACACACATACACACACACACACACACACACACACGGCCAGAGAAGCCTGCCTGGAATAAGAAGTATAAATACAGAGGGTGGATGCTGATTGGATAGGCTACATACAGCCCACCAAAATTGATCTAATTTCTCTTCATAATAAGCATTATCAAGCCAAATAACACTGTGGAAATGTAAATGGTTGGATTTGACCCTTTTCCATTTTTGTTGGTCCTCTCACTTACTCACTCTCTGTTACTCACTCTCTGTTACTCACTCTCTCTGTTACTCACTCTCTCAGTTACTCACTCTCTGTTACTCACTCTCTCTGTTACTCACTCTCTCTGTTACTCACTCTCTGTTACTCACTCTCTCTGTTACTCACTCTCTCTGTTACTCACTCTCTGTTACTCACTCTCTCTGTTACTCACTCTCTCTGTTACTCACTCTCTCTGTTACTCACTCTCTCTGTTACTCACTCTCTCTGTTACTCACTCTCTCTGTTACTCACTCTCTCTGTTACTCACTCTCTCTGTTACTCACTCTCTCTGTTACTCACTCTCTGTTACTCACTCTCTGTTACTCACTCTCTCTGTTACTCACTCTCTCTGTTACTCACTCTCTCTGTTACTCACTCTCTCTCTGTTTACTCTCACTCTGTTACTCTCTGTTACTACTCTCTGTTACTCACTCTCTCTGTTACTCACTCTCTCTGTTACTCACTCTCTGTTACTCACTATATTCTCTGTTACTCACTCTCTGTTACTCACTCTCTCTGTTACTCACTCTCTCAGTTACTCACTGTCTCTGTTACTCACTCTCTCTGTTACTCACTCTGTTCTCTGTTACTCACTCTCTCTGTTACTCACTCTCTCTGTTACTCACTCTCTGTTACTCACTCTCTCTGTTACTCACTCTCTGTTACTCACTCTCTCTGTTACTCACTCTCTCTGTTACTCTCTCTGTTACTCTCTCTGTTACTCACTCTCTGTTACTCACTCTCTGTTACTCACTCTCTGTTACTCACTCTCTCAGTTACTCACTCTCTCAGTTACTCACTCTCTCAGTTACTCACTCTCTCTGTTACTCACTCTCTGTTACTCACTCTCTGTTACTCACTCTCTCTGTTACTCACTCTCTCTGTTACTCACTCTCTGTTACTCACTCTCTGTTACTCACTCTCTCTGTTACTCACTCTCTCAGTTACTCACTCTCTCTGTTACTCACTCTCTCTGTTACTCACTCTCTCTGTTACTCACTCTCTCTGTTACTCACTCTCTCTGTTACTCACTCTCTCTGTTACTCACTCTCTGTTACTCACTCTCTGTTACTCACTCTTTCTGTTACTCACTCTCTCAGTTACTCACTCTCTCTGTGACTCACTCTCTCTGTGACTCACTCTCTCAGTTACTCACTCTCTCAGTTACTCACTCTCTCAGTTACTCACTCTCTCAGTTACTCACTCTCTCAGTTACTCACTCTCTCTGTTACTCACTCTCTCAGTTACTCACTCTCTCAGTTACTCACTCTCTCAGTTACTCACTCTCTCTGTTACTCACTCTCTCAGTTACTCACTCTCTCTGTTACTCACTCTCTCTGTTACTCACTCTCTGTTACTCACTCTCTCAGTTACTCACTCTCTCAGTTACTCACTCTCTGTTACTCACTCTCTCTGTTACTCACTCTCTCTGTTACTCACTCTCTCTGTTACTCACTCTCTGTTACTCACTCTCTCTGTTACTCACTCTCTGTTACTCACTCTCTCTGTTACTCACTCTCTCTGTTACTCACTCTCTCTGTTACTCACTCTCTCTGTTACTCACTCTCTCTGTTACTCACTCTCTCTGTTACTCACTCTCTCTGTTACTCACTCTCTCAGTTACTCACTCTCTCTGTGACTCACTCTCTCTGTGACTCACTCTCTCAGTTACTCACTCTCTCAGTTACTCACTCTCTCAGTTACTCACTCTCTCAGTTACTCACTCTCTCAGTTACTCACTCTCTCAGTTACTCACTCTCTCTGTTACGTTACTCACTCTCTCTGTTACTCACTCTCTCAGTTACTCACTCTCTCAGTTACTCACTCTCTCAGTTACTCACTCTCTCAGTTACTCACTCTCTCAGTTACTCACTCTCTCTGTTACTCACTCTCTGTTACTCACTCTCTCAGTTACTCACTCTCTGTTACTCACTCTCTCTGTTACTCACTCTCTGTTACTCACTCTCTGTTACTCACTCTCTCAGTTACTCACTCTCTCAGTTACTCACTCTCTCAGTTACTCACTCTCTCAGTTACTCACTCTCTCTGTTACTCACTCTCTCTGTTACTCACTCTCTCTGTTATTTACTCTCTAGTTACTCTCTCAGTTACTCACTCTCTCTGTTACTCACTCTCTCTGTTACTCACTCTCTCAGTTACTCACTCTCTCAGTTACTCACTCTCTCTGTTACTCACTCTCTCAGTTGTTACTCACTCTCTCTGTTACTCACTCTCTGTTACTCACTCTCTCTGTTACTCACTCTCTCAGTTCTCTCAGTTACTCACTCTCTCTGTTACTCACTCTCTCAGTTACTCACTCTCTCTGTTACTCACTCTCTCTGTTACTCACTCTGTTACTCACTCTCTCTGTTACTCACTCTCTCTGTTACTCACTCTCTGTTACTCACTCTCTGTCTCTGTTACTCACTCTCTCTGTTACTCACTCAGTTACTCTCTGTTACTCTCTCTCTTCTCTGTTACTCAGTTACTCACTCTCTGTTACTCACTCTCTCTGTTACTCACTCTCTCTGTTACTCACTCTCTCTGTTACTCACTCTCTCTGTTACTCACTCTCTCTGTTACTCACTCTCTCTGTTACTCACTCTCTCTGTTACTCACTCTCTCAGTTACTCACTCTCTCAGTTACTCACTCTCTCTGTTACTCACTCTCTCTGTTACTCACTCTCTCTGTTACTCACTCTCTCAGTTACTCACTCTCTCAGTTACTCACTCTCTCAGTTACTCACTCTCTCTGTTACTCACTCTCTCTGTTACTCACTCTCTGTTACTCACTCTCTCAGTTACTCACTCTCTCTGTTACTCACTCTCTGTTACTCACTCTCTCAGTTACTCACTCTCTCAGTTACTCACTCTCTCAGTTACTCACTCTCTCAGTTACTCACTCTCTGTTACTCACTCTCTCTGTTACTCACTCTCTCTGTTACTCACTCTCTCTGTTACTCACTCTCTCAGTTACTCACTCTCTCAGTTACTCACTCTCTCTGTTACTCAGTTACTCACTCTCTCAGTTACTCACTCTCTCTGTTACTCACTCTCTCTGTTACTCACTCTCTCTGTTACTCACTCTCTCAGTTACTCACTCTCTCACTTACTCACTCTCTCACTTACTCACTCTCTCACTTACTCACTCTCTCACTTAGTCACTCTCTGTTACTCACTCTCTGTTACTCACTCTCTGTTACTCACTCTCTCACTTACTCACTCTCTCAGTTACTCACTCTCTCACTCTCTCACTTACTCACTCTCTCGTTTACTCACTCTCTCACTTACTCACTCTCTCACTTACTCACTCTCTCTCACTTACTCACTCTCTCACTTACTCACTCTCTCAGTTACTCACTCTCTCAGTTACTCACTCTCTCAGTTACTCACTCTCTCAGTTACTCACTCTCTCACTTACTCACTCTCTCACTTACTCACTCTCTGTTACTCACTCTCTCAGTTACTCACTCTCTCAGTTACTCACTCTCTCGGTTACTCACTCTCTGTTACTCACTCTCTCACTTACTCACTCTCTCAGTTACTCACTCTCTCAGTTACTCACTCTCTCAGTTACTCACTCTCTCACTTACTCACTCTCTGTTACTCACTCTCTCAGTTACTCACTCTCTCAGTTACTCACTCTCTCAGTTACTCACTCTCTCACTTACTCACTCTCTCTGTTACTCACTCTCTCACTCTCTCACTTACTCACTCTCTCAGTTACTCACTCTCTCACTTACTCACTCTCTGTTACTCACTCTCTGTTACTCACTCTCTCACTTACTCACTCTCTCAGTTACTCACTCTGTTATTCACTCTCTCAGTTACTCACTCTCTCAGTTACTCACTCTCTCAGTTACTCATTCTCTCAGTTACTCACAAATGCCTTCCTCCCCCTGCCTTCCTCCCTCTGTTACTCACTCTCTCACTTACTCACTCTCTCACTTACTCACTCTCTCACACACTCACTCTCTCACATAAACACACACTCACAAACATCTCTGAAACTGGAAACACTTATCTCCCTCACTAGCTTTAAGCACCAGCTGTCAGAGCAGCTCACAGATTACTGCACCTGTACATAGCCAATCTATAATTTAGCCCAAACAACTACCTCTCCCCCTACTGTATTTATTTTATTTATTTATTTTGCTCCTTTGCACCCCATTATTTCTATCTCTACTTTGCACTTTCTTCCACTGCAAATCTACCATTCCAGTGTTTTACTTGCTATATTGTATTTACTTTGCCACCATGGCCTTTTTTTTGCCTTTACCTCCCTTCTCACCTCATTTGCTCACATCGAATATAGACTTGTTTATACTGTATTATTGACTGTATGTTTGTTTTACTCTATGTCTAACTCTGTGTTGTTTTATCTGTCGAACTGCTTTGCTTTATCTTGGCCAGGTCGCAGTTGTAAGAACTTGAGAACGTGTTCTCAACTAGCCTACCTGGTTAAATAAAGGTGACATAAAAATAAATAAACAAACAGAGTCCCTCTGCCAGCCAGCAGTGCTCATTTTCACACCTCTGATGTATGGGTGTCTGCACAGTCATCTCTCTCTCACTCTGTGGCACTCTGTGTTCTCCTCACAGGCCTGGAACAGAATGTCTGTCAGCTCCTCTTAACTACCCCTGCCTGCCTGGCTGACACACCACACACACACTGTGTCCTACCCCTGTCTGCCTGCCTGGCTGACACACCACACACACACTGTGTCCTACCCCTGTCTGCCTGCCTGGCTGACACACCACACACACACTGTGTCCTACCCCTGTCTGCCTGCCTGGCTGACACACCACACACACACTGTGTCCTACCCCTGTCTGCCTGCCTGGCTGACACACCACACACACACTGTGTCCTACCCCTGTCTGCCTGCCTGGCTGACACACCACACACACACTGTGTCCTACCCCTGCCTGCCTGGCTGACACACCACACACACACAGTGTCCTACCCCTGTCTGCCTGCCTGGCTGACACACCACACACACACTGTGTCCTACCCCTGTCTGCCTGCCTGGCTGACACCACACACACACTGTGTCCTACCCTGTCTGCCTGCCTGGCTGACACACCACACACACACTGTGTCCTACCCCTGTCTGCCTGCCTGGCTGACACACCACACACACACTGTGTCCTACCCCTGCCTGCCTGGCTGACACACCACACACACACAGTGTCCTACCCCTGTCTGCCTGCCTGGCTGACACACCACACACACACTGTGTCCTACCCCTGTCTGCCTGCCTGGCTGACACACCACACACACACTGTGTCCTACCCCTGTCTGCCTGCCTGGCTGACACACCACACACACACTGTGTCCTACCCCTGCCTGCCTGGCTGACACACCACACACACACTGTGTCCTACCCCTGCCTGCCTGGCTGACACACCACACACACACACTGTGTCCTACCCCTGCCTGCCTGGCTGACACACCACACACACACTGTGTCCTACCCCTGTCTGCCTGCCTGGCTGACACACCACACACACACTGCGTCCTACCCCTGTCTGCCTGCCTGGCTGACACACCACACACACACTGCGTCCTACCCCTGTCTGCCTGGCTGACACACCACACACACACACTGTGTCCTACCCCTGCCTGCCTGGCTGACACACCACACACACACTGTGTCCTACCCCTGTCTGCCTGCCTGGCTGACACACCACACACACACTGTGTCCTACCCCTGTCTGCCTGCCTGGCTGACACACCACACACACACTGTGTCCTACCCCTGTCTGCCTGCCTGGCTGACACACCACACACACACTGTGTCCTACCCCTGCCTGCCTGGCTGACACACCACACACACACAGTGTCCTACCCCTGTCTGCCTGCCTGGCTGACACACCACACACACACTGTGTCCTACCCCTGTCTGCCTGCCTGGCTGACACACCACACACACACTGTGTCCTACCCCTGTCTGCCTGCCTGGCTGACACACCACACACACACTGTGTCCTACCCCTGTCTGCCTGCCTGGCTGACACACCACACACACACTGTGTCCTACCCCTGCCTGCCTGGCTGACACACCACACACACACAGTGTCCTACCCCTGTCTGCCTGCCTGGCTGACACACCACACACACACTGTGTCCTACCCCTGTCTGCCTGCCTGGCTGACACACCACACACACACTGTGTCCTACCCCTGTCTGCCTGCCTGGCTGACACACCACACACACACTGTGTCCTACCCCTGCCTGCCTGGCTGACACACCACACACACACTGTGTCCTACCCCTGCCTGCCTGGCTGACACACCACACACACACACTGTGTCCTACCCCTGCCTGCCTGGCTGACACACCACACACACACTGTGTCCTACCCCTGTCTGCCTGCCTGGCTGACACACCACACACACACTGCGTCCTACCCCTGTCTGCCTGCCTGGCTGACACACCACACACACACTGCGTCCTACCCCTGTCTGCCTGGCTGACACACCACACACACACACTGTGTCCTACCCCTGCCTGCCTGGCTGACACACCACACACACACTGTGTCCTACCCCTGTCTGCCTGCCTGGCTGACACACCACACACACACTGCGTCCTACCCCTGTCTGCCTGCCTGGCTGACACACCACACACACACTGCGTCCTACCCCTGCCTGCCTGGCTGACACACCACACACACACTGTGTCCTACCCCTGCCTGCCTGGCTGACACACCACACACACACTGCGTCCTACCCCTGCCTGCCTGGCTGACAGGCCTGGGCTGTAAATGTCCGACACATTCATCAGAGTAGCTGTGTTGGTCTAACATGATGCATCAGTCTGTAGTTTAGTAGATGGTGAGGTGGGAGGTTAGATACAGACAAGTAGTTAGAGAGAAAATAATTTCCACTCACGTTGTGGTGGAGTTCACATTCCTTTTTTCTGAATTGTAGAAAGTGTTGAGTACCATCAGCTTTAGAAGTGTGTGTGGGGGGGGTGAGTGAGAGGGTGTGTGTTTGTGAGTGAGAGGGTGTGTGTTTGTGAGTGAGAGGGTGTGTGTTTGTGAGTGAGAGGGTGTGTGTTTGTGAGTGAGAGGGTGTGTGTTTGTGAGTGAGAAAGTGTGTGTTTGTGAGTGAGAAAGTGTGTCTACTGTACATGTATGAAGTGCATGTTAGTTTTATTGCAGCATCAACCGTTCATCCTTTTGCCTCTTCACCACTTTATAGTTCTTATCTTCCTCCCCCTGCGTTCCTCCCTCTGCCTTCCTCCCTCTGCCTTCCTCCCTCTGCCTTCCTCCCCCTGCCTTCCTCCCTCTGCCTTCCTCCCCCTGCCTTCCTCCCCCTGCCTTCCTCCCTCTGCCTTCCTCCCCTGCCTTCTCCTCCCCTGCCTTCCTCCCCCTGCCTTCCTCCTCTGCCTTCCTCCCTCTGCCTTCCTCCCCTGCCTTCCTCCCCCCTGCCTTCCTCCCTCTGCCTTCCTCCCTCTGCCTTCCTCCCCCTGCCTTCCTCCCTCTGCCTTCCTCCCTCTGCCTTCCTCCCTCTGCCTTCCTCCCCCTGCCTTCCTCCCTCTGCCTTCCTCCCCCTGCCTTCCTCCCTCTGCCTTCCTCCCTCTGCCTTCCTCCCCCTGCCTTCCTCCCTCTGCCTTCCTCCCTCTGCCTTCCTCCCCCTGCCTTCCTCCCTCTGCCTTCCTCCCTCTGCCTTCCTCCCTCTGCCTTCCTCCCCCTGCCTTTCTCCCTCTGCCTTCCTCCCTCTGCCTTCCTCCCTCTGCCTTCCTCCCTCTGCCTTCCTCCCCCTGCCTTCCTCCCTCTGCCTTCCTCCCCCTGCCTTCCTCCCCCTGTCTTCCTCCCTCTGCCTTCCTCCCTCTGCCTTCCTCCCTCTGCCTTCCTCCCTCTGCCTTCCTCCCCCTGCCTTCCTCCCTCTGCCTTCCTCCCTCTGCCTTCCTCCCTCTGCCTTCCTCCCTCTGCCTTCCTCCCTCTGCCTTCCTACCCCTGCCTTCCTCCCTCTGCCTTGCTCCCTCTGCCTTCCTCCCTCTGCCTTCCTCCCTCTGCCTTCCTCCCCCTGCCTTCCTCCCTCTGCCTTCCTCCCCCTGCCTTCCTCCCTCTGCCTTCCTCCCTCTGCCTTCCTCCCCCTGCCTTCCTCCCTCTGCCTTCCTCCCTCTGCCTTCCTCCCTCTGCCTTCCTCCCTCTGCCTTCCTCCCTCTGCCTTCCTCCCTCTGCCTTCCTCCCCCTGCCTTCCTCCCTCTGCCTTCCTCCCTCTGCCTTCCTCCCCCTGCCTTCCTCCCTCTGCCTTCCTCCCTTTGCCTTCCTCCCTCTGCCTTCCTCCCTCTGCCTTCCTCCCCCTGCCTTCCTCCCTCTGCCTTCCTCCCTTTGCCTTCCTCCCTCTGCCTTCCTCCCCTGCCTTCCTCCCTCTGCCTTCCTCCCTCTGCCTTCCTCCCCCTGCCTTCCTCCCTTTGCCTTCCTCCCTTTGCCTTCCTCCCTCTGCCTTCCTCCCCCTGCCTTCCTCCCTCTGCCTTCCTCCCTCTGCCTTCCTCCCCCTGCCTTCCTCCCTCTGCCTTCCTCCCTTTGCCTTCCTCCCTCTCTTCTCATCCTCTGTCCCTTTCCACACTCCTGCCTTTCCTACAAAATATCCCCGAACTGGACTCATCTTTGGTCGCCAACCAAACAGCCCAACAGACAACATCCAACCCTCCATCCCTGTCTTCATTATAGAACATTGAGATGCTGCCAGCTAGCTGTACTGTAGGCTGGTGATTAGAACCTGCAGCTTGTTGCCTCAGATAGCATGATGTACTTTATGTGTCAGTGTGTGTGTGTGTGGGGGGGGGGGTGCAATAGTATTTAAGTAGCTGTGTGGTTTTTGTCCCGTTGCTTGCTCAATATCCGTACACCGTCATTATCATGTGTTCCCATCTCATATGTTGGTATTTATTTTCACGGTTTGTTTACATATTGTACTGTATTTTAGTGTTAATGCTTTTTTGTGTATTTGTTTTGCAGTGCTCATGTATTTTCCACTCGCCCTCATGTGTCATACTGTATGTTGTAGTTGACTATGTGTTTTTGATTTGGGGGTTTTGTGGCTCCTGTGTGCCTTCCTTTTGCCTGCTGTTTGGTTTGATGAATCGGGCAAGTGATCAAGACTGCCATCCCAGAATACTTCACTTCTCAACTCTCACTGACCACCCTTTGTACCCCCTAGCAGATTACCCATAATCCCCTGCCTGCCTGCTTGCCTGCCTCCTGCCATCACCATGAACACAGGAAGACTGAGCCAGGACCCTCATACTAACTGGTATTTTTATTTCTCTCTCTCTCTCTGCACTGCCCCTATTTCTCCATCCCTCAATCTCTCTATCCCCCCTGCCCCCACCTTTCTCTCTCTAACAGATTAAGGTGGTAAATGCGTTCCGTAGCTCTCTTTACCCGGGGCTAGAGAACCGAGAATCAAAAAATTCCATCCATAACTTCATGGCCCACCCTGAGTTTGTTCCCCTGTCTGAGGAAGAGGCGCGGATCCCTGACATCGATGAGAGCAGCAGTGATGAGGTGGCGCTCCAGCACATGCCCAGATCCTTCTCTGGGGGGGCAGAAGCTCCAGACGTCAGCCACGAGGCCTCCTGCTGATCACCTCCTCTCTTCTCCTCTCTTCCGTTGTGCTCTGTCCATCTCCCCCTGTCGGCCGGCTGGTTACCCTCCTGCACTTCCTCTCTTCCACCACCAAGAGGACAAGCGGTGCGCCCCTCATCCCACAGAGGGTACACCCAGAGCAGGCAAGGGGTTCCAGCGTCTCCCCCTCTTCACCTACTCCTCTTCCTCCACCTCCTCTTCCCTCCACTTCCTGAACCCTACACCTACCTCTCACCTGCCCCACCCACCCACTTTGCCATTCCCATGGGCTGGCACTGAATGTGGTGTGTATGCCCTTTAAGTATGTACAGCAGAGTGACATGTAAACCATCAAATCACATCGCGCCCCAAACTCATGGGTGGGAGGGGCCATGTGGGGTCCACCAATCTGCTCTGTCAAAGGCTGTAGCCTGTCCTACTGTCCATCTTTGGAGTTTTAATATCTTTTTTTTGTCCTGTAACATTTCATAGTTTTATTTTAACCTCAGATAGCCCAGAACTGAAACACAACATGTTTATCCTTTTGTACGTGCTTATTACACCCTGCATACACTAACTGACACAGCACTTTTAGAGTATATATATGTGTACATACAGTATATATGCTTTATAGGCTCTTCAACACAGCTCCAAGCTGATTTGATGATCAGATGAACATGGGCCATGTGATTTAACAGTTTTCAGCTACTAAGTTTTGCCACTCCATTTCTCAACCTGTGTTTTAACTGTACTGTGTGTATGCATTGGATCTGTTTTGAAGCATGATGTACTAATGGGTTATGCAGTTCAACCCAGGAACCCATGTCTTCATTCATTCTGATAAACTACATATTTTCAATGATGAAGGTTCAACCGTCTAAACATCTCTCACTTAGGTTTGGTTCTTCTGGGTCCATTTGACATGATTTTATTATGATTTCTCCTGTTTTTATGAAAGGAAAGTACAAAGGATGCTAGTTCACTTTTCTGTTAATATAGACTATCTTAAAACAACACATTGAAAGAAAAGCTAGCAGCAGGCTAGAGCCAGAGGGAACCCCCTCTCTGTGGAGTGGAATCATAGCAAGACCATGTGGGAAAAAGGGAGGGGCATCTCCCTCATCTGATGATCTCATCCAATCAGGGTTCTGGTTTTCCCTAGCCCGTTGAGAGGAAGTTGACAGCTTACGATACTGCCTCAATATGGAGGAAGAATAAGAACGTCCGTGTCTCCCTCTCTCGTATGCATAACGTATTTGATTCATGTTTCATGTTAAATATAATGGGAATTTCGAGATGGTTTTAGGAGTCATTATTTGCCGGGGTTAGGACCTACCTTTTCCTGTGTTTAGACAGAAATGGGAAGTTGTTCTTTCTTTAGTCTGTCATTCCTTTTTTCCACACATAAAAAAACAAAACATGAATACATTCTGATCTGTACCTTACCAAGGCAAATGTACAACTCTTTTTTTCACTGTTGACGAAAGGGCGTTGGGCTTGTTCCTGTTAGCTACAGCTTGACTGTGTGTGTCGTTATCGAGTGTCACTGTGTTTGCTTCAGAGTGACAAAGAACTATCGATCTCTCCCACAATGCCTCTGGGAGGTGCAACCATTAGAGGCTGGCCTGCTAGCATAGGGACACAACACATCTCCACATGTCCTCTAGGGTCAACCCACCTACCAACCAACCCACCAACCACAGATAATGGCCTAACAAGAAGAGGAATACTCTAACCAGAAAAAAACGATACAACCAGAGATGTTGATACATGAGAGCTCCTGTATTCAGTGGTGCATGTCGTTGTTTTAAATGATGGTACAGAGAGTTTAAACTTGGCTCCCACTCCGACCACCAACTCTGTGACAGAGAGTGTGACGCCCTCAACAGGATATGTGCTATCGATGTACTACTGCCATATTTTCAACCTTATTTTCATATCTAGGTTACTTACTTCGATAGAACCCTCTGATGATACACCTTTTCTACTTACTCAGAGCCATATTTTATAGGATTCATTTCTATTCCACTCTGACCCCAAAATTGATGGATGCAAAACAACGTGTCACTGCCGATATATGTGTCATGGACTACAACGATGTTTACAGAACATAGTCTGCCTGCTGCCGTAAGCCTGCTGCCGTAAGCCTGCTGCCGTAAGCCTGCTGCCGTAAGCCTGCTCGCGCTGCGCCTCCCTCTTCTGGCTGGTCTCCTTGCTTAGTACATCATTATTGGGAAGCTTTCTTGCATGATTTTCATATAAACTAAATGTTTTGTTCATTTTTTACAATTCTTCTGTATTTTTATATTTAGTATTTTTTAATATTTTGGAATATATATGTATAGGCTGAAGTGTTTTGGTGGCAGTACAGTCCATGAATGAGATGAATCAACAGCAGAATATGTTTCTATATACAGTATATTTATGCCACATTTGTAAACCATGATTGGTTGTCCGATGCTGGGGCTAAGGAAGCTAAAATAAACTGTTTACTCACTGTAGGCCATGCGATTGGACATACTCTTTCAGCAATCTAGCCTTACCACCTCTTTCCCTTCACTATATACAGTCTTAAAGAGACAGTAGCTTAAATTCTGCTTTTTCTCTCAGTAACTTAAATCAAATGAGGTCCCAATGAAAGCGAGTCAAATAGAACATGGTAGTAAACCGAACATTGAAGTAATGTTAAATTAATTTGGAGTATATATGATTTTTAATCTCTATATACATATATTTATTACATGGGGTCTGTTCTTTCAGACTAATATGACTGCGAGTTTAATTATTTTTTGAGAGGATCGGTGCACTTAGACAACTGTGACTTTAGTCGTCTTGTCGAAAAGTGGGCATGAATTTCGATTTCATCCAAATCAATCGTTAACCTTTTTTATTCTAATGATTTAGGAAACTGTTTAGAGTAGAACTGTTGAACCGGTAGTGACATCACTGCCTCTTCCTGTTTGTGTCCGTAAACAGAAACAAGATGCTTTTGCTGTGGTGTCAGTTACATGCTGACCAAACCGGCTCTACACGTGCGTCATCGTGCGCATATTGATTTTGTCCCTACCAGACACGTTCATGACACGTAGGTTAAAATTCCAAAACCAACTTTTAATTAATATATTAATTTGGGGACAGGTCGAAACACACATGAAACATTTGCTGTTGCTGGCTAATTTGTCTGGGAGATAAACATTGGGTTGCTATTTAGTTTCTTTTTGTTGTTGATCTTTCCTTGTTCATCTTTCTTATGTGGATTTCATATGGCTGTGTGGACCTTGTTCATCTTTCAATCACTCACATGGGTATATGCTTGTAAAAACCAATGAGTAGATGGTAAGGCGGGACTTACAGCGCATTAAGCGTCTAAAATAGAACCAAGTTCTATTTTAGTGCCTGGCTATGCAGACGCCCGTTGATGCGCATGAGCAGTTTGGATTAAATGATTGAATAACATGTATGTGGACATTTATTTTCCAACACACAAGCGGACAGTTTGGTCAGTATGTTAGACAGAGACTCATTTTCGGGACACATTTTGGGGACTCGTTTTCAATGGTAAATCTTTTCTTCTGAGTTAATCTATTTGGAAGACTTCACTTCTACACTGAAAATACTGTGTAAATATTGCCATGGGATGATTTTGAACTTTGAACTCTAGGTAATGAAAAGGGGGCAGTCAGTCAGTGATCACCCAGCATAGTTTTAAGAATGTTCAGCCAAAGTCTTGTTTTGTACAATCGCTGTTTTTTTATACTTTCTTTTTCTTTTTGACCAGATTGTTTTAAACTAGTATTGTCAGGTGAATGTATTTCCATACTTTCCATCTCCCCAAAATAGCTAATGTTGTTGCATGTAAATGTGGACAGAGAATGCAAAGAACTTGAAGCGTCGCTAAGATTGTCCTTCTTCTATTGCCATGGTTGTGCTGTTGTTGATCTCTTATTGAACTGGTTGCCCTTCCATTCCATAGGTGAACAGATACTCCATCCGCTAGAAACACCCCGATCTTTTGTTTGTTTGCTGTTTTGTCATTAACCTTGGCACAACTGTACTACAGAAGCAGACCAACAGGTTGATGTCTGAGGTGGATGGCGAACTAAAGAACAGCCAGACAGTCCTGGCACAGTTTGGTTTCTCTGTTGGACAACCCTGCTTCTGACCAACTGGAATATCACATTTGAAAGTCATAACCCCTTTATTTTACATAGGCCGATGTTTACCCGAACCAGTTCTTGTGTTTTAATACATTTTCAATTGCATCTAATTGCGAAAAGACAGAAAAATTACTTTCTGTCATTGATATGATACACAGTAATAGACACTGGTGTTATTTTTGTATAAACATAATATCATCTTTGTGGCATGCATGACGTATAAACAACTTGGTGGTTTAAAGCAATATGTCCAACCTGGTAGGATTGGTACTTTCGTGTTCTGTGTAGCCTAAACCACGCTGTACTAGAGAGAAAAAAATTGCCATTTGTAAAAAAGCTAGCTGTTCAATGTTCTGCATGTTTAAGTATGGAATGAGACATCCCAAATGTTTAACTGCTTCCAAAACAAAACTCCCACATTTTGACTGAGTTGCTGTCCCAGTGAAACACACTGAGAGGATGCTGCCTTGAAAATATAGGATGGAATGGAGGAGGGATGGGGTGGAGGAGGGATTGGGTGGGTGGATGGATGGGTGGATGTGTGACTGGGACTCCAATTCAATTTCACAAAGATCAGTTCAATGGAGTGCTTTCTCTGTAGGTACTGTAACATGTCCCTGTTGAGTACTTTATCACTAGTGTGGAACGATTACTACCTGGATATTAACTAAGGTACTTGTTGACTGTGTCATTGTTCATTCATAAGGGACTAACAGCAACCATGCTGTCTACCATCTGACTTTACCCCATCTCACCATAGCAGACGGATGTGAAAACCAGCTCAACAAAAGCTTCATACATCAACTATATAACACCATAGTAACACAGTCAATTTATATATTTTTTAAAACAAACACACTTTGTAATTTAACCACAAATATGGTTTATTTTTTATTTTTGGTATTTAGAAAGAACAAGCCTTATCACTAGCCCCATGCTGAATCTCTTTCAGCACCGACTGAGAAGTAATGATGATGCCATGCTGTTCATTGTTTATTCCATCATCCAGCCAAAGCCATGGGGAATCACTCTTTAACAAGGTAGGCATTCTTTATTCAGGCCATCATTTTACATGTATCACATCAATCGATTTCCTCATTACTCTCTCTCTCTCATTCCATCTCCCTCCATCCAAGGACTGAGCTCGTCTGCTGCTGTGCCAAACTGCAGTCAACCTCTCTTCTAGCAGCAGCATCTCAGATGTGTGAGATTCTTTACTGGTTTATTCAACAGTTCTATCTTTTTCCCACTCTATCGAGGGCTGGATAAGGCTGTGCTCTGTCAGTGAGACCTGTGTGTACAGTATGTCTCTGTGGGTCTTGTTGCCACATGCAGATTCCCAATGTCTAAAGTCCTACATCTGCCCAGCCTCGCTTCGATTAACAAGGCTCATCTGTGTGTGGTCACCAAGTGCTATGGGGGAGAGTAGAGAAGTGTTTCATAGGCCGCATGTCTCTTGTCTAGTTAAAAACACATTGACAACTTGCTCTTCTATCAGCGAACGATTCCCTATCAGTAACACAGAACGGCATTCTGCTGTTGTCAACAGCACTCTAGCTTGTCTCGTCTCCTTTATGGGTTGCTGCTGATCTAGATGAGGAAGATATAGAAGAGACTTTCCCCTCTCTTTACATCACCAGTTACTGTGACTCTATGTACATCACAGGTGTGCCTCAGCTTAAGCATTTGGTTGGTGTCTTTCTTCATAGCTATGTTGTTGAAACCAGGAAGTTCTGTTTTTATTTTTTATTTAACCCTTATTTTATCAGGTGACTGAAATCACATTCTCATTTACAGCAACAACCTGGGGAATAGTTACAGGGGGACGAATGAGCCAATTGGAACCTGGGGATGATTAGGTGACTGATGGTTTGAGGGCCAGATTGGGAATATAGCCAGGACACCGGGTTTAACACCCCTACTCTTATGATAAGTGCCATGGGATCTTCAGTGACCACAGAGAATCAGGACCCTGTTTAACATCCCATCCGAAAGACTACCCTACACAGGGCAATTTATTTTAGACCAGAGGAAAGAGTGCCTCCTACTGGCCCTCCAACAGCATCTGGTCTCCCATTCACGGACCGACCAGGACAAACCCTGCTTAGATTCAGAAGTAAGCCAGCAAGAGAGGTATGAGGGCAGCTGATTGGTTTATCTGAGCATGTTGGAGTGACCGTAGGTCATTCTGGAGATCCATCGCTCATTCTGGTTGGCTTGGTGTGAACATAATTGTATAAACTTTTCAAAGAGCACAGTCTTGTTTTGCTAAATTGAGCTGTGTTAACACTGACAGCTTTTTACATTATTTTGCTCATTTCTCTCGAGGTGAGATGTTGTTTCATCGCCCTGACCTGCAACGATGTTAATGCAACCATGACTAATTCTGACAGGCACTCAAAATGGTTTGGTGTTACATGTGAAATTTAGTTTTGGTTTCATGGTCGTGTCCCCACAGAGCTGAGGTACTGAAACGGGCAAGCCTGTTGATTTGATTGACGCAAGAGAAACAACAGCAAAATCAGGGGAGGAATTAAATTGGCTGAAATTGTTAAGTGTGTGTGTGTGTGTGTGTGTGTGTGCGTGTGTGTGTGCGTGTGCGTGTGTGTGTGCGCATAATAGTAAATGTGCAAAAGTGAGGGTTTGTACGAGGGTTTGTGGCTCATTCTCCGTGGGTACAGTAACTGTCTGTTTTCTTCTAGAAGGGCCTTTGAGCAGCGTCTCCTCAGTTTGTGTCTCACCTGACAGACACACAACACACACATTCTTTCCCTGTCCTTTCCCACCATCTCCTCTTTAGTAAATAAGATTCATTATCATGCCAAAATGTCAGACCTGTTTGCTTCAAACTATGCAACAGAATTCTGCTATTAGAATATGGTTGATTTATTTCCTCAATTCTCCTCAACACACTCTCTCTCTCCTTCTCTGTCTGTGTGTGCTTGTCTATGTCTCAATGGATCCAGTTGTTTCCCATATTTGAGTTCTTTCTACTAACAGAAACAGAAGTGTATAATGTATGTATGTATGTATGTGTGTACACGATGTGCAAGCACCCTGAATTGTTCTTTACTCTGTTGTAATAATGATCATGTTGAATGCCTTGGTCTTTATGTCCTGTAGTTTGAATTTAACAGAACAAAAAATGATAATCAAGCAAGAAAGTTGTTATAAATATATATATATAAATATATACAAATCTATATACATAAAATAAAGCCATTGGGATTTGAAATACATTTGTTTCAGGGTGATTCTTTGTGTGATGGTTGGTTGTAATACATTTGTTTCAGGGTGATTCTTTGTGTGATGGTTCGTTGTCTTGTGATTCAAGTTGACTGATCCTGTGTTCAACCACTATTCCACTGAACATATATTTTTTATAAAGTCTATGATACAGTATCACATGATCCTTCCTCTGCAAGTCATTCAGATGACCTTTTAGGCCTTCTGATTTTGGAAGAGGTCTATGAACCCAATTTTCCAAGAATAGAGATTCCTCTCAAGAGTGTAAGAAAGATACATTTATTTATCCTCCTTGTCTATTATTTTCATGTTCATTAACCTCTTTTCATTTTGGATCTTCTCTCATTGTCGGAAATATAATTGTCTTTATTTCTTTGTCAAGTTCAGAAAGGCTTTCATTATGATTTAATAAGTGGTCCAACAGCGCTTTAATGTGGCTAACATTGGTATTACAGCCATCAATCGGCGTGGCTGCAGTGTAACGTCAGTGTACAATCCATCAAGTTCCCTACTATATCTATAGAGTCAACGACTGTAGCCACAAGAACTGTACCATGTTTTGTAGCTGAAAAGGACTTTTGAAATTATAGATCCATTCGCCACATTGATCAGTTGAACTGATATTTGGACAACAGTTTGGCCCCAAAACATTTAGAACAAAGACATATTGGCATAGTAAAATAAACACTCATGTTAAAATTCAGTGGTATTCACTAAGTTCATGGTTTCAAATCAAATTGTATTGGTCACATACTGTAGACATATTTAGCAGATGTTATTGCGTGTGTAGCAAAATGCTTGTGTTCCTAGCAGTGCAGTAGTATCTAACAATTCACAACAATACACACAAATCTTAAAGTAAAATAATGGAATTTAAGAAATATATACATATTATGATGAGCAATGTTGGAATGGCATTCACTAAAATACAGTAGAATACAGTATATACATATGAAATTCGCAAAACAATGATTCCATGACTATATACATAGGGTAGCAGCCTCTAAAGTGCAGGGTTGAGTAACCAGGTGGTAGCTGGCTAGTGATGGCTATTTAACAGTCTGATGGCCCAGCCAGAAGAGGACTGGCCACCCCTCATAGCTTGGTTCCTCTCTAGGTTTCTTCTTAGGTTCTGGCCTTTCTAGGGAGTTTTTCCTAGCCACTGTGCATCTACACCTGCATTGCTTGCTGTTTGGAGTTTTAGGCTGGGTTTCTGTACAGCACTTTGTGACATCAGCTGATGTAAGAAGGGCTTTATTAATACATTTGATTGATTAAATTTAATTGATGGAAGCTGCTTTTCAGTCTCTCGGCCCCAGCTTTGATGCAGCTGTACTGACCTCGCCTTCTGGATGATAGCGGGTTGAACAGGCCAAGGCTTGGGTGCTTGAAGACGTTGAGGATCTTTTGGGCCTTCCTGTGACATCGGGTGCTGTAGGTGTCCTGGAGGGTAGGCAGTGTGTCCCAAGTGATGCGTTGGGCAGACCGCACCACCCTCTGGAGAGCCCTGCAGTAGCGAGTGGCGCAGTTGTGATACCAGGCAGGATGCTTTCAGCTGTGCATCTGTAAAAGTTTGTGAGTGTCTTAGGGGCCAAGCCAAATTTCTTCAGCCTCCTGAGGTTGAAGAGGCACTGTGTGGGTGGACCATTTCTGATTGTCAGTGATGGGGCGGCAGGGTTGCCTAGTGGTTAGAGTGTTGGACGAGTAACCGAAAGGTTGCAAGTTCATATCCCCGAGCTGACAAGGTACAAATCTGTCGTTCTGTCCCTGATTAGGCAGTTAATCCACTGTTCCTAGGCCATCATTGAAAATAAGAATTTGTTCTTAACTGACTTGCCTAGTTAAATAAAGGTTTAAAAAAATGTCTACTCCTAGGAACTTGAAGATTTTCACCTTCTCCACTGCTGTCCCGTCGAAGTGGATAGGGGCGTGCACCCTCTGCTATCTCCTGAAGTTGACAATCAGCTCCTTTGTTTTGTTGACGTTGAGAAAGAGGTTATTTTCCTGGCACCACTCCGCCAGGGCCCCTCACCTCCTCCCTCTAGAGTGTCTCGTCATTGTTGTCCTCAAACTTGATGATTCATTCCATCACCCATGACGCAGTGAAAGGTGAACAGGGAACACAGGAGGGGGCTGAGCACATACCCTTGTGGGGCCCCTGTGTTGAAGATCAGCGTAGTGGAAGTGTTGTTTCCTACCTTCACCACCTGGGGGGCGGCCCGTCAGGAAGTCCAGGACCCAGATGCACAGGGCGGGGTTCAGACCCAGGGCCCCAAGCTTAATGATGAGCTTGGAGGGTACTATCGTGTTGAAGGCTGAGCTATAGTCAATTAACAGCATTCTTGCATAGGTATTCCTCTTGTCCAGATGGGATAGGGCAGTGTGCAGTGTGATGTCGATTGCATCGTCTGTGGATCTATTGGGGCGGTATGCAAATTGAGATGGGTCTAGGGTGTCAGGTAAGGTGGAGGTGATATGATCCTTGCCTAGTCTCTCAAAGCACTTCATGATGACAAAGGTGTCATTTAATTCAGTTACCTTTGCTTTCTTGGGTACAGGAACAATGGTGGACATCTTGAAGCAAGTGGGGGCAGCCGACTGGGATAGTGAGAGATTAAATATGTCTGGAAACACTCCAGCCAGCTGGTCTGCGCATGCTGAGGATGCGGCTAGGGATGCCGTCTGGGCCAGCAGCCTGTGGGGGTTAACACGCTTAACTGTCTTACCCACGTCGGCCACGGAGAAGGAGAGCAGGCTGCGTCGGTGGCACTGTGTTATCCTCAAAGCAGGCGAACATGTTTAGCTGGTCTGGGATCAAGACGACGGTGTCCGCGACGTGGCTGGTTTTCCCTTTGTAATCCGTGATTGTCTCTGATTGGTAAAAGAAACCGTGGTGACAGATATTGTCTTGTTCAGTGAAGCGTAGTAGGTTTGCGATTCAATGAACTGCAATTCAATAAAGTGGCTTTGTCTCCTCACCCTGATCTGAAAATACAAGGCTGGTGACAATGTCATTGTGTTGGAACTTTTCATGCCAACATGGTGACCATTGAAATTCTAAGCATCAAGCTAAGTTTTCTGAATTCTGTCTATGTAGCGTTACTTTGCAGATACCGCCATGTACTGAAGGAGATTTACAACTAGTCTTTATCTAGTTGGTTGCTGGCCAGAGGTCTTCAACAATGAGAGAATCCAGCACTAAACTGCCAATTCTTTCTCTCTCTCTCTCTTATTCTGCATCTTTCTATCGCTCTCACTCTCTCACTTGCTCTTATTCTCTCACTTGCTCTTATTCCATCTGTCTATATCCCTTTCTCTCTTTCTCTGTATCTCTGTCCACCCCTGCTATACACCCACAGACCTTTAACAGCAGGCTGCATTTCTCACCTAGGGAAATCTGGCCCGGAAAGTGTTGTCAAGACGACTGCATTTCCAACGGCAACTCTCTTAGTGTCATGGTAACGGGAGACTTTTTACTGTGGGAGGTTCATTAGGAGGAGGGGGTTCGTGTCAGGCCTGAAGAACAGAACAGCTCTGAGGACCACCCGATCTGAGGCCACCCGCCCTGAGGCCACCCGCTCTAAGACCAAGGCATCTTAACCAGAGGAGAGGTGGGTATGCTAATAGAGGAGTTCAACCTGCTCACTACAACCACCCACTCACATCTCTTCTTGTGAGTGTAGCTTGTGCTACAGTTTGATGACTGACACTCAAGTTGAATCCGAATGCTCCTCAAAATACCCAAAGGATCAAGATGTTACTGAACAGCCTTATTCTTGAGCTTCACAAACACGTTCAATAAGGCTGATTTCAGTGTGCAATGGAATAAGACGAGCAGCCCTATTCACAGCTGTCATTTACTGCTCTTTCAAACATGTTGCATAATGCTAATCGCTTGGGACATTACATTTCCTTACAGCACCTGTGTATTAACCAGACAATGTAGACAGTACCTCAACCTGCAGAAGCTATCCCAACCCCAAGTCCTGAGCATCACAGGAATTCAATTATACTGACACAAATAATCTGATCAATCATACGTTTTCCCCTATATATTTTCCCCGTATATATTATCAATGGCAGAGCATGATTTGTGTCTCACTATTTGAGGAAGGAAATAAAGTGCCATTTTGTCTTTAGCAGTTACGTTGTGTGTCTATGTGACTGCAACCTAATTAACGAGGGGTGTATGTGTGAGGTCAGCTAGTGTGTGTGTGTCAGGGAGGGAGGGGGATGAAAGGCTCGTGTCACCTTCTCTAGGGGCTAATACAGTAAGTGTCTGAGGAATCGAGGAAGACTATAACTGTATCTGGAACTATGTACACCTTGACACCTCATTTCCTACAGGTAAACTGACTGGAGATCTGGTTTAGAATTGATTGCCCTTGACACTGACTAGAGGTTCTTGATTTTCAGGTGTTTGTAATAACCTAGCGTCAGGAATTTGTTAAGTGTGATTTTAGTAACTACATAATAATTACTTTGGTAAGTTATTTTAAATGTGTTAAGTTTTTTTATCATTACAATTCAACCATTATTTACCATGATCTGATATTGCCATGTACTGTATTATCTACATCATATCCTTTTATATATTAAAAAAGGGGTTCCCAAACGGTGGGTACTACAAGGGATACGCAAGCAAACAAACTCTAGGCTGTACTGGCAGAGACTCCAATGTGTAATTACTAAAAGTCATCATGCCTTTTTTGTGTTGTCTGAGTGTTTGTTTGATGATGAACAGATTAATTAATACCTGAATGATGGATAAACATCAGCACACCAGCAATGTAGCGTGCTAGTTTTCAAAAGAATATGCAGAGACACAATAGGTATACAGATAAGAAAAACAAAGTGAGTTTTGAGGGATACATTTATTTTGTGTGTGTGAATGTTTGACCCCTGCAGAAAATGCTGGTATCCCAAAAGCCTTTGCAGTCGGTCGCTGTCATGGTTCTCATCGTCTTCACAGTCATTCGCTGTCATGGTTCTCATCGTCCTCACAGTCTCACACTCTAAAGCACAGGTATTCAACTCTTACGAGGCCAGGGGCCTGCTGGTTTTATGTTCTACCTGATAATGAATTGCAACCATCTGGTGTTTCAGGGAAACAAAAAAATGCAGTGGAAGTGGAGATGTAAATGAGATGTAAATGTCACCTAGTGTTGTGTGCAACAATGCATGGTCGTCTCATTAAAATACAGTTTCCTTATCTGCTGATGATGAGTTCAGTCATTCTTAAATGATTCTTTATTTACTCCAAAGCTCTCTTACATTCTATAAATGACTTCACAGGAACTGAGAGCCAGAAAAGCAGATTGCTCTGACTCCCCTGTCTCTGATGGTCGTTAACATGTTATCCCCAATGTTTTAGTGCCTCTACTCCATGAAGGGTGGTTGACTGGCGCTCAGCATTCCGAGTCTGGAACGTGAGACTAGAGGCAGTGCTCTCAAGACTACGCTAGAGCACGGCTTTATCTAGATAACTCAACAACCCACAAGACTAGGCTAGAGTATGACTTTATCTAGATAACTCAACAGCCCACAAGACTACGCTAGAGTATGACTTTATCTAGATAACTCAACAGCCCACAAGACTACGCTAGAGCACGGCTTTATCTAGATAACTCAACAACTCACAAGACTACACTAGAGTATGACTTTATCTAGATAACTCAACAGCCCACAAGACTACGCTAGAGTATGACTTTATCTAGATAACTCAACAGCCCACAAGACTACGCTAGAGTATGACTTTATCTAGATAACTCAACAACTCACAAGACTACGCTAGAGTATGACTTTATCTAGATAACTCAACAACTCACAAGACTACGCTAGAGTATGACTTTATCTAGATAACTCAACAACTCACAAGACTACACTAGAGTATGACTTTATCTAGATAACTCAACAACTCACAAGACTACGCTAGAGTATGACTTTATCTAGATAACTCAACAACCCACAAGACTACGCTAGAGTATGACTTTATCTAGATAACAACTCACAAGACTACGCTAGAGTATGACTTTATCTAGATAACTCAACAACTCACAAGACTACACTAGAGTATGACTTCATCTAGATAACTCAACAACTCACAAGACTACGCTAGAGTATGACTTTATCTAGATAACTCAACAACTCACAAGACTACGCTAGAGTATGAATTTATCTAGATAACTCAACAACCAAAGCTTCCTGCTCTGAGTTCCATGGATTCTTACCAGGCTTTCAACTAGCCCCCTGAATGTTGCCCTTGAAGAAGCAAACATTAGTGCAGATATGAAAAATGTTATTTGTGCAGAGACAGTAGGAAACATACTTCGAGGACACAGAAGGAGAAGGACAAATTATTATAACTTCAATTGTAATAAAAAATAATATATAATTTATACTTGAATTATAACCCAGGAGTGCATCATTGCAAAGCCTTCTTCTTGACATTGACAATTAATCCACAGATGAACCAGCAAACACGCGTCCTGTGAGAACAACTCCAGAACGGAAAATGGAAGCTGCGACAGAGAGTTCCATATGAAGGGGAGGTCTGTAGCTGGCTTCATAGAGGGGTGTAGCGCAGGATGGCTTGACGCACAAGCACCCAAACTGCTCACATCACTGAGGATGCTGGGATAGTGGAGGTGGCAGGTGATGGGTGAATTCTAGAGCGAGAGAAGGAGAGAGAATATTGACATCTACAGCAACTCAAAACGTATTGCCATCGCCTCATCAGAAAGATAAGAAGAATACTACACATCTCATGGTTTGCTGACTAACCCAAAGGGAACTCCAACTAACCTTTATGGCTCTATTCAATCCGTATCGAGGAAGTACAGCATTACAGCTCCATTGAAATTTAAAGGCAATATTTCCACGTTAGCGGATACTGCTGCATTTCACTACACTCACAATAACATCTGCTAACCATGTGGATGTGACCAATAAGATTTGATTTGCATATGTCGGCTCCATCGGAAATGACCTTTACATTTCTATTGTGTTATCTTTAACGCTGCAGCAACACAGACTGAATAGAGCACTAAGACGTTCTCTGAGGATCAGAACCCCAGGATTGAAGGTGAGCCTCCAGTCTTCAGCACCATTCCTCCTTAATGTCAGCAGCTGCCCTCATTAAGCAGCAGTTCATCAGCCAGGGGAATAGCTGTATCTGTTGGTCTGTCTCACTGGGGTCACCCTCGTTCGCTTTATTGCTCTGGCCTATTGGGCTGGCCCCTCACTGGCTTTGCATGTTCCATCTGTGAGATCATCTCTGGGATCAGTCTTGTGACTGCAGGTGTCTATGTGCATCCCGGCATACCTGTTCCATCTGTGAGATCATCTCTGGGATCAGTCTTGTGACTGCAGGTGTCTATGTGCATCCCGGCATACCTGTTCCATCTGTGAGATCATCTCTGGGATCAGTCTTGTGACTGCAGGTGTCTATGTGCATCCCGGCATACCTGTTCCATCTGTGAGATCATCTCTGGGATCAGTCTTGTGACTGCAGGTGTCTATGTGCATCCCGGCATACCTGCACATGAAGAGTTTATTTCCAAAACTCTATATCCACCAATTTTTCACATTGTGTTTTTTCATCAGAAATGATTGCTTATGGGTACCTTCATGCTTGTGTAAAATATAACAGTTATTTGTTAGATATTTGTTACACTTCACTGTGTAAAAGCTAGCAGTACTACTTATTTATCTGAGAGTGAGCCTGGTATATAACATTATGCAAAATAACATGATTATTTGTCTCTATGAAACCATGAAGTAACAGATTTTAAACAGCGTCTGTCATTGAACAATAAACAATAAGCTAATTTACCAACATTTCTGAAAATGGATATCTAGCTTTTTGGAATGCAACTCTTCATGTGTATCTAGCCTGCATTAGTGTGCATATGTAGCCCTATCAAATGCATGCATACGTGTGTTCCTCTCCCTTACACTCACTGTGATCACTGCATGATTTCGGCCAGTTTCTCGTGGTAGTACTCATAGTTGTCCTGGCAGTCCTCCCAGGGGGTGAACGTTAGGTCGTTGTTCTCTACAAAAGTGTCCCAGACATAGGTGAAGTCCATGGGCTTCATCATCCTCAGCTTGCAGCCCGCTTGAGACAGAGCATTTAGCCCTGCTTGAGACAGAGCATTTAGCCCCGCTTGGATCTCTTGCTCCTCCCACTCAAACAGCCGGGCTGAAAATAGGGTCATCTTGACGGTCTTCCTTGCCCGGAGGGCCTCTGCGATCTTAGCCGCACAGGGGCTGGATGACATGTACCTGGGACAGGGGAGGGGGTAAAGATGAATTAGGCACATGTGAGGAGGTCATAGAGAGGGTTCTAATCTTTTAATTTAGTGCTGCTAACTTCCTGTGAAACGGGCCACAGCTATCTGTGTAGATACTATGTGTATGTATGTGCGACTGTGTATTTGACATGTGACAGAGTATTTAAGAGATAGTTACCATGCAGGTGACAGTGTACTTGAGAGATAGTTACCAGGTGACAGGTTATTTGACCGATAGTTACCAGGTGACAGTGTATGTGAGAGAGAGTTACAAGGTGACAGTTTATTTGAGAGATAGATACCAGGTGACTATGTTTGAGAGATACAAACCAGGTGACAGACAGTGTATGAGAGATAGTTACAAGGTGACAGTTTATTTGAGAGATAGATACCAGGTGACTGTATATTTGAGAGATACGCACCAGGTGACTGTGTATTTGAGAGTTACGCACCAGGTGACAGTGTATTTGAGAGATACGCACCAGGTGACAGTGTATTTGAGAGTTACGCACCAGGTGACAGTGTATTTGAGAGTTACGCACCAGGTGACTGTATATTTGAGAGATACGCACCAGGTGACAGTGTATTTGAGAGTTACGCACCAGGTGACAGTGTATTTGAGAGATACGCACCAGGTGACAGTGTATTTGAGAGTTACGCACCAGGTGACAGTGTATTTGAGAGATACGCACCAGGTGACAGTGTATTTGACAGCAGGCCTGCTCAGCGTGGGCTCCTGAGTGTTCATCCTCCAGGTAACCTCTCATCAGACCATCATCAGCTTTGCCCTTGTCCACCAGGTAACACAGGAACGTCTTGTTCCGACCTGACGAGTACTCCACGTTCTTGAACTGGAACTTGAATTGGAACAGGTCGATGCGGTCCCTGGATGGAGGGGGAATAGGGGGATGGGGTTAATTAACGAATGGGAGAAGGGTTCTCTATCGTCAGTACACTGTTCAAGGTTATGGAGGTCTGATTTAACATTTTGTCATCCCAAACTTAAGGAAAGCTTTGACTATGTACAGACTCAGTGAGCATAGCCTTGTTATTGAGAAAGGCCGCCGTAGGCAGACATGGCTCTCAAGAGAAGACAGGCTATGTGCTCACTGCCCACAAAATGAGGTGGAAACTGAGCTGCACTTCCTAACCTCCTGCCCAGTGTATGACCATATTAGAGAGACATATTTCCCTCAGATTACACAGATCCACAAAGAATTCGAAAACAAACCAATTTTGAAAAACTCCCATATCTACTGGGTGAAATTCCACATTGTGCCATCACAGCAGCAAGATTTGTGACCTGGTGCCACGAGAAAAGGGCAACCAGTGAAGAACAAACACCATTGTAAATACAACCCATATTTATGCTTATTTATTTTATCTTGTGTCCTTTCACCATTTGTACATTGTTAAAACACTGTATATATATATAATATGACATTTGTAATGTCTTTACTGTTTTGAAACTTCTGTATGTGTAATGTTTACTGTTAATTTTTGTTGTTTTTCACTTTATATATTCACTTTATGTTGTCTACCTCACTTGCTTTGGCAATGTTAACACATGTTTCCCATGCCAATAAAGCCCTTGAATTGAATTGATAGAGGGGAACAGGGGGTAGCAGAGAGAGAGAGGGGAACAGGGGGTAGCAGAGAGAGATAGAGGGGGTAGCAGAGAGAGAGAGAGGGGAACAGGGGGTAGCAGAGAGAGATAGAGGGGAACAGGGGGTAGCAGAGAGAGATAGAGGGAAGAGGGGGTAGCAGAGAGAGAGAGGCAACAGGGGGTAGCAGAGAGAGAGAGAGAGGGGAACAGGGGTAGCAGAGAGAGAGAGAGAGGGGAACAGGGGGTAGCAGAGAGAGAGAAATAGGGGAACAGGGTGTAGCAGAGAGAGAGAGAGGGAACAGGGGGTAGGAGAGAGAGAGGAGAGAGAGAGAGAGAGAGAGAGAGAGAGAGAGAGAGAGAGAGAGAGAGCGAGAGAGAGAGAGAGAGAGAGAGAGAGAGAGAGAGAGAGAGTAGCAGAGAGAGAGGAGGAACAGGGGTAGCAGAGAGAGAGAGGGGAACAGGGGTAGCAGAGAGAGAGAGGGGGAAACAGGGGGTAGCAGAGAGAGAGAGAGGGAAACAGGGGTAGCAGAGAGAGAGAGAGAGGGGAACAGGGGGTAGCAGAGAGAGAGAGAGGGCAACAGGGGGTAGCAGAGAGAGAGAGGGGAACGGGAGGTAGCAGAGAGAGAGAGAGAGAGAGAGAGAGGAACAGGGGGTAGCAGAGAGAGAGGGGAACAGGGGGTAGCAGAGAGAGAGAGAGGGGAACAGGGGGTAGCAGAGAGAGATAGAGGGGAACAGGGGGTAGCAGAGAGAGAGGGGAACAGGGGGTAGCAGAGAGAGAGAGAGAGGAACAGGGGGTAGAGAGAGAGAGAGAGGGGAACAGGGGGTAGCAGAGAGAGAGAGAGGGGAACAGGGGTAGCAGAGAGAGAGAGGGGAACAGGGGGTAGCACAGAGAGAGAGAGGGGAACAGGGGGTAGCAGAGAGAGAGAGATAGGGGAACAGGGGGTAGCAGGGAGAGAGAGAGGGGAACAGGGGGTAGCAGAGAGAGAGAGATAGGGGAACAGGGGGTAGCAGAGAGAGAGAGAGGGAACAGGGGGTAGCAGAGAGAGAGAGAGAGAGGGAAACAGGGGGTAGCAGAGAGAGAGAGAGGGGAACAGGGGGTAGCAGAGAGAGAGAGAGGAACAATGGAGGACAGACAGGGACAGGGGGAGAGAGAGAGAATATCGGGATAAGGGGGACAGACAGGGACAGGGGAGAGAGAGTGAGAGAGAGAGTATAGGGATAAGGGGGACAGACAGGGACAGGGGGAGAGAGAGAGTATAGGGATAAGGGGGACAGACAGGGACAGGGGGAGAGAGAGTATAGGGATAAGGGGGACAGACAGGGACAGACAGGGACAGGGGGAGAGAGAGAGAGTACCGGGATAAAGGGGACAGACAGGGACAGGGGGAGAGAGAGAGAATGTTGGGATAAGGGGGACAGACAGGGACAGGGGTAGAGAGAGAGAGAGAGTATCGGGATAAGGGGGACAGACAGGGACAGGGGAGAGAGAGAGAATATTGGGATAAGGGGGACAGACAGGGACAGGGGGAGAGAGAGTATAGGGATAAGGGGGACAGACAGGGACAGACAGGGACAGGGGGAGAGAGAGAGAATATGGATAAGGGGACAGACAGAGAGAGAGAGAGAGTATGGATAAGGGGACAGACAGGGAGAGAGAGAGAGTATGGGGATAAGGGGGACAGACAGGGACAGGGGGAGAGAGAGTATAGGGATTAGGGGGACAGACAGGGACAGTGGGAGAGAGAGAATATCGGGATAAGGGGGACAGACAGGGACAGGGGAGAGAGAGTGAGAATATCGGGTTAAGGAGGACAGACAGGGACAGGGGAGGAGAGAGAGTATGGATAAGGGGGACAGACAGGAACAGGGGAGAGAGAGTATGGATTAGGGGGACAGACAGGGACAGGGGAGAGAGAGTGAGAGAGAGAGTATAGGGATAAGGGGACAGACAGGGACAGGGGGAGAGAGAGAGTATAGGGATAAGGGGGACAGACAGGGACAGGGGAGAGAGAGTATAGGGATAAGGGGATAGACAGGGACAGACAGGGACAGGGGAGAGAGAGAGAGTATCGGGATAAAGGGGACAGACAGGGACAGGGGAGAGAGAGAGTATAGGGATAAGGGGGACAGACAGGGACAGGGGAGAGAGAGAGAGTATCGGGATAAGGGGGCAGACAGGGACAGGGGAGAGAGAGAGAATATTGGGATAAGAGGGACAGACCGGGACAGGGGGAGAGAGAGAGTATAGGGATAAGGGGGACAGACAGGGACAGGGGGAGAGAGAGTATAGGGATAAGGGGGACAGACAGGGAAAGACAGGGAAAGGGGGAGAGAGAGAATAGGGATAAGGGGGACAGACAGGGACAGGGGGAGAGAGAGAGTATGGATAAGGGGGCAGACAGGGGACAGAGAGAGAGTATGGATAAGGGGGACAGACAGGGGGAGAGAGAGAGAGTATGGGGATAAGGGGGACAGACAGGGACAGACAGGGACAGGGGGAGAGAGAGTATAGGGATAAGGGGGACAGACAGGGACAGGGGAGAGAGAGAGAATATCGGGATAAGGGGGACAGACAGGGACAGGGGGAGAGAGAGAGAATATTGGGATAAGAGGGACAGACCGGGACAGGGGGAGAGAGAGAGTATAGGGATAAGGGGGACAGACAGGTACAGGGGGAGAGAGAGAGTATAGGGATAAGGGGGACAGACAGGGACAGGGGGAGAGAGAGTATAGCGATAAGGGGGACAGACAGGGACAGGGGGAGAGAGAGAGAATATCGGGATAAGGGGGACAGACAGGGACAGGGGGAGAGAGAGAGTATAGGGATAAGGGGGACAGACAGGGACAGGGGAGGAGAGAGAGTATGGATAAGGGGGACAGACAGGAACGGGGGGAGAGAGAGTATGGATTAGGGGGACAGACAGGGACAGGGGGAGAGAGAGTGAGAGAGAGAGAGAGAAAGAGAGAGAAAGAGAGAGAGAGAGAGAGAGAGAGAGAGAGAGTATGGATAAGGGGGACAGACAGGGACAGGGGGAGAGAGAGAATAGGGATAAGGGGGACAGACAGGAACAGGGGGAGAGAGAGAGTATGGATAAAGGGGACAGACAGGGGGAGAGAGAGAGAGTATGGATAAGGGGGACAGACAGGGGGAGAGAGAGAGAGTATGGGGATAAGGGGGACAGACAGGGACAGGGGGAGAGAGAGTATAGGGATAAGGGGGACAGACAGGGACAGGGGGAGAGAGAGAGAATATCGGGATAAGGGGGACAGACAGGGACAGGGGAGAGAGAGTGAGAGCGAGAGTATAGCGATAAGGGGGACAGACAGGGACAGGGGGAGAGAGAGAATATCGGGTTAAGGAGGACAGACAGGGACAGGGGAGGAGAGAGAGTATGGATAAGGGGGACAGACAGGAACAGGGGAGAGAGAGTATGGATTAGGGGGACAGACAGGGACAGGGGAGAGAGAGTGAGAGAGAGAGTATAGGGATAATGGGACAGACAGGGACAGGGGGAGAGAGAGTATAGGGATAAGGGGGACAGACAGGGACAGGGGGAGAGAGTATAGGGATAAGGGGGATAGACAGGGACAGGGGGAGAGAGAGAGAGTATCGGGATAAGGGGGACAGACAGGGACAGGGGGAGAGAGAGAGAATATTGGGATAAGAGGGACAGACCGGGACAGGGGGAGAGAGAGAGTATAGGGATAAGGGGGACAGACAGGGACAGGGGGAGAGAGAGTATAGGGATAAGGGGGACAGACAGGGACAGACAGGGCCAGGGGGAGAGAGAGAATAGGGATAAGGGGGACAGACAGGGACAGGGGGAGAGAGAGAGTATGGATAAGGGGGACAGACAGGAACAGGGGGAGAGAGAGAGAGTATGGATAAGGGGGACAGACAGGGGGAGAGAGAGAGTATGGATAAGGGGGACAGACAGGGGGAGAGAGAGAGAGTATGGGGATAAGGGGGACAGACAGGGACAGGGAGAGAGAGAGAATATTGGGATAAGAGGGACAGACCGGGACAGGGGGAGAGAGAGAGTATAGGGATAAGGGGGACAGACAGGGACAGGGGGAGAGAGAGTATAGGGATAAGGGGGACAGACAGGGACAGACAGGGACAGGGGGAGAGAGAGAATAGGGATAAGGGGGACAGACAGGGACAGGGGGGAGAGAGAGTATGGATAAGGGGGACAGACAGGAACAGGGGAGAGAGAGAGAGTATGGATAAGGGGGACAGACAGGGGGAGAGAGAGAGAGTATGGATAAGGGGGACAGACAGGGGGAGAGAGAGAGAGTATGGGGATAAGGGGGAGAGACAGGGACAGGGGGAGAGAGAGTATAGGGATAAGGGGGACAGACAGGGACAGGGGGAGAGAGAGAGAATATCGGGATAAGGGGACAGACAGGGACAGACAGGGACAGGGGGAGAGAGAGAGAATATTGGGATAAGAGGGACAGACCGGGACAGGGGGAGAGAGAGAGTATAGGGATAAGGGGGACAGACAGGGACAGGGGGAGAGAGAGAGTATAGGGATAAGGGGGACAGACAGGGACAGGGGGAGAGAGAGTATAGCGATAAGGGGGACAGACAGGGACAGGGGGAGAGAGAGAGAATATCGGGATAAGGGGGACAGACAGGGACAGGGGAGAGAGAGTGAGAGAGAGAGTATAGGGATAAGGGGGACAGACAGGGACAGGGGGAGAGAGAGAGAATATCGGGATAAGGAGGACAGACAGGGACAGGGGAGGAGAGAGAGTATGGATAAGGGGGACAGACAGGAACAGGGGAGAGACAGTATGAATTAGGGGGACAGACAGGGACAGGGGAGAGAGAGTGAGAGAGAGAGTATAGGGATAAGGGGACAGACAGGGACAGTTGGAGAGAGAGAGTATAGGGATAAGGGGGACAGACAGGGACAGGGGGAGAGAGAGTATAGGGATAAGGGGGATAGACAGGGACAGACAGGGACAGGGGGAGAGAGAGAGAGTATCGGGATAAAGGGGACAGACAGGGACAGGGGGAGAGAGAGTATAGGGATAAGGGGGACAGACAGGGACAGGGGGGGAGAGAGAGAGTATCGGGATAAGAGGGGACAGACCGGGACAGGGGAGAGAGAGAGTATAGGGATAAGGGGGACAGACAGGGACAGGGGAGAGAGAGAGAGTATAGGGATAAGGGGGACAGACAGGGACAGGAGAGAGAGAGAGAGAGTATGGATAAAGGGGGACAGACAGGGACAGGGGAAACGAGTATAGGAGTAGGGGACAGACAGGGACAGGGGAGAGAGAGAGTATAGGGGTAAGGGGGACAGACAGGGACAGGGAGAGAGAGAGTATGGATAAGGGGGACAGGCAGGAACAGGGGGAGAGAGAGAGAGTATGGATAAAGGGGACAGACAGGGGAGAGAGAAGAGTATGGATAAGGGGGACAGACAGGGGGAGAGAGAGTATGGGGATAAGGGGGACAGACAGGGACAGAATTGAGAGAGAGAGAGTATCGGGATAAGGGGGACAGACAGGGACAGGGTGAGAGAGAGTGAGAGAGAGAGAAAAAAGAGAGAGAGAGAGAGAGAGAGAGAGTATGGATAAGGGGGACAGACAGGGACAGGGGAGAGAGAGAATAGGGATAAGGGGGACAGACAGGGGGAGAGAGAAGTATGGGGATAAGGGGGACAGACAGGGACAGGGTGAGAGAGAGAGAGAGAGAGAGTATAGGGATAAGAGGGACAAGAGAGAGAGAGAGTATCAGGATAAGAGGGGACAGACAGGGACAGGAGAGAGAGTATAGGGATAAGGGGGACAGACAGGGACAGGGGAGAGAGAGAATATCGGGATAAGGGGGACAGACAGGGACAGGGGAGAGTGAGAGAGAGAGTATAGGGATAAAGGGGGACAGACAGGGACAGGAGAGAGAGAGAATATCGGGATAAGGAGGACAGACAGGGAGGGAGGGGGAGAGAGAGTATGGATAAGGGGGACAGACAGGAACAGGGAGAGAGAGAGTATGAATTAGGGGGACAGACAGGGACAGGGGGGAGAGAGTGAGAGAGAGAGTATAGGGATAAGGGGACAGACAGGGACAGTTGGAGAGAGAGTATAGGGATAAGGTGGACAGACAGGGACAGGGGAGAGAGATATAGGGATAAAGGGGGATAGACAGGGACAGACAGGGACAGGGGGAGGAGAGAGAGAGTATCGGGATAAAGGGGACAGACAGGGACAGGGAGAGAGAGAGAATATCGGGATAAGGGGGACAGACAGGGACAAGGGGAGAGAGAGAATATTGGGATAAGAGGACAGACCGGGACAGTTGGAGAGAGAGTATAGGGATAAGGTGGACAGACAGGGACAGGGGAGAGAGAGTATAGGGATAAGGGGGGATAGACAGGGACAGACAGGGACAGGGGAGAGAGAGAGAGTATTGGGATAAGGGGACAGACAGGGACAGGGGGGAGAGAGAGAGTATCGGGATAAGGGGGACAGACAGGGACAGGGGAGAGAGAGAGAGAATATTGGGATAAGAGGACAGACCAGGACAGGGGAGAGAGAGAGTATAGGGATAAGGGGACAGACAGGGACAGGGGGAGAGAGAGAGTATAGGGATAAGGGGACAGATAGGGACAGGGGGAGAGAGTATAGCGATAAGGGGGACAGACAGGGACAGGGGAGAGAGAGTATAGGGATAAGGGGACAGACAGGGACAGGGGGAGAGAGAGTATAGCGATAAGGGGGACAGACAGGGACAGGGAGAGAGAGAGAGAGTATGGATAAGGGGGACAGACTGGGACAGGGGAGAGAGAGAGTAGTATAGGGGTAAGGGGGGACAGACAGGGACAGGGGGATAGAGAGAGAGTATGGATAAAGGGACAGACAGGGACAGGGGAGAGAGAGTATGGATAAAGGGGACAGACAGGGACAGGGGGAGAGAGAGAGTATAGGGATAAGGGGGACAGACAGGGACAGGGGGATAGAGAGAGTATAGGGAGGGATAAGGGGAACAGACAGGGACAGGGAGATAGAGAGAGTATGGATAAAGGGACAGACAGGGACAGGGGATAGAGAGAGAGTATATGGAGGGATAAGGGGGACAGACAGGGACAGGAGAGAGAGAGAGTATAGGGATAAGGGGGACAGACAGGGACAGGGTGAGAGAGAGAGTATAGCGATAAGGGGACAGACAGGGACAGGGGGAGAGAGAGAGTATAGGGATAAGGGGGACAGACAGGGACAGGGGGATAGAGAGAGTATAGGGATAAGAGGGGACAGACAGGGACAGGGGAGAGAGAGAGTATAGGGATAAGGGGGACAGACAGGGACAGGGGGGAGAGAGAGTATAGGGATAAGGGGGACAGACAGGGACAGGGGGAGAGAGAGTATAGGGATAAGGGGACAGACAGGGACAGGGGATAGAAGTATAGGGATAAAGGGGACAGACAGGGACAGGGGATAGAGAGAGTATATAGGGATAAGGGGGACAGACAGGGACATGGGGGATAGAGAGAGTATAGGGATAAGGGGGACAGACAGGGACAGGGGGAGAGAGAGAGTATAGGGATAAGGGGACAGACAGGGACAGGGGGAGAGAGAGAGTATAGGGATAAGGGGGACAGACAGGGACAGGGGAGAGGTATAGCGATAAGGGGACAGACAGGGACAGGGGAGAGAGAGAGAATATCGGGATAAGGGGGACAGACAGGGACAGGGGAGAGAGAGTGAGAGAGAGAGTATAGGGATAAGGGGGACAGACAGGGACAGGGGAGAGAGAGAATATCGGGATAAGGAGGACAGACAGGGACAGGGGAGGAGAGAGAGTATGGATAAGGGGGACAGACAGGAACAGGGGAGAGACAGTATGAATTAGGGGGACAGACAGGGACAGGGGAGAGAGAGTGAGAGAGAGAGTATAGGGATAAGGGGACAGACAGGGACAGTTGGAGAGAGAGAGTATAGGGATAAGGGGACAGACAGGGACAGGGGAGAGAGAGTATAGGGATAAGGGGGATAGACAGGGACAGACAGGGACAGGGGAGAGAGAGAGTATCGGGATAAGGGGACAGACAGGGACAGGGGGAGAGAGAGTATAGGGATAAGGGGACAGACAGGGACAGGGGGAGAGAGAGAGAGTATCGGGATAAGGGGGACAGACCGGGACAGGGAGAGAGAGAGTATAGGGATAAGGGGGACAGACAGGGACAGGGAGAGAGAGAGAGTATAGGGATAAGGGGGACAGACAGGGACAGGGGAGAGAGAGAGAGAGTATGGATAAGGGGGACAGACAGGGACAGGGGGAGAGAGTATAGGGGGACAGACAGGGACAGGGGGAGAGAGAGAGTATAGGGGTAAGGGGGACAGACAGGGACAGGGGGAGAGAGAGAGTATGGATAAGGGGACAGACAGGAACAGGGGAGAGAGAGAGAGTATGGATAAGGGGGACAGACAGGGGGAGAGAGAGAGAGTATGGATAAGGGGGACAGACAGGGGGAGAGAGAGAGAGTATGGGGATAAGGGGGACAGACAGGGACAGGGTGAGAGAGAGAGAGTATCGGGATAAGGGGGACAGACAGGGACAGGGTGAGAGAGAGTGAGAGAGAGAGAAAAAGAGAGAGAAAGAGAGAGAGAGAGAGAGAGAGAGAGAGAGAGAGAGAGAGAGTATGGATAAGGGGGACAGACAGGGACAGGGGGAGAGAGAGAATAGGGATAAGGGGGACAGACAGGGGGAGAGAGAGAGAGTATGGGGATAAGGGGGACAGACAGGGACAGGGTGAGAGAGAGAGAGTATAGGGATAAGAGGGACAGGGAGAGAGAGAGAGTATCGGGATAAGGGGGACAGACAGGGACAGGGGGAGAGAGAGTATAGGGATAAGGGGGACAGACAGGGACAGGGGGAGAGAGAGAGAATATCGGGATAAGGGGGACAGACAGGGACAGGGGAGAGAGAGTGAGAGAGAGAGTATAGGGATAAGGGGGACAGACAGGGACAGGGAGAGAGAGAGAATATCGGGATAAGGAGGACAGACAGGGACAGGGGAGGAGAGAGAGTATGGATAAGGGGGACAGACAGGAACAGGGGAGAGAGAGTATGAATTAGGGGGACAGACAGGGACAGGGGAGAGAGTGAGAGAGAGAGTATAGGGATAAGGGGACAGACAGGGACAGTTGGAGAGAGAGAGTATAGGGATAAGGTGGACAGACAGGGACAGGGGGAGAGAGAGTATAGGGATAAGGGGGATAGACAGGGACAGACAGGGACAGGGGGAGAGAGAGAGAGTATCGGGATAAAGGGGACAGACAGGGACAGGGGGAGAGAGAGAGTATAGGGATAAGGGGGACAGACAGGGACAGGGGGAGAGAGAGAGAGTATCGGGATAAGGGGGACAGATAGGGACAGGGGGAGAGAGAGAGAATATTGGGATAAGAGGGACAGACCGGGACAGGGGGAGAGAGAGTATAGGGATAAGGGGGACAGATAGGGACAGGGGGAGAGAGAGTATAGCGATAAGGGGGACAGACAGGGACAGGGGGGGAGAGAGAGAGTATAGGGATAAGGGGGACAGACAGGGACAGGGGGAGAGAGAGTATAGCGATAAGGGGGACAGACAGGGACAGGGAGAGAGAGAGAGAGTATGGATAAGGGGGACAGACTGGGACAGGGGGAGAGAGAGAGAGTATAGGGGTAAGGGGGACAGACAGGGACAGGGGGATAGAGAGAGAGTATGGATAAGGGGGACAGACAGGGACAGGGGGAGAGAGAGAGTATGGATAAGGGGGACAGACAGGGACAGGGGGAGAGATAGAGTATAGGGATAAGGGGGACAGACAGGGACAGGGGGATAGAGAAAGAGTATAGGGAGGGATAAGGGGAACAGACAGGGACAGGGGGATAGAGAGAGAGTATGGATAAGGGGGACAGACAGGGACAGGGGGATAGAGAGAGAGTATAGGGAGGGATAAGGGGAACAGACAGGGACAGGGGGATAGAGAGAGAGTATGGATAAGGGGGACAGACAGGGACAGGGGGATAGAGAGAGTATAGGGATAAGGGGGACAGACAGGGACAGGGGGAGAGAGAGAGTATAGGGATAAGGGGGACAGACAGGGACAGGGTGAGAGAGAGTATAGCGATAAGGGGGACAGACAGGGACAGGGGGAGAGAGAGAGTATAGGGATAAGGGGGACAGACAGGGACAGGGGGATAGAGAGAGAGTATAGGGATAAGGGGGACAGACAGGGACATGGGGATAGAGAGAGAGTATAGGGATAAGGGGGACAGACAGGGACAGGGGGAGAGAGAGAGTATAGGGATAAGGGGGACAGACAGGGACAGGGGGAGAGAGAGAGTATAGGGATAAGGGGGACAGACAGGGACAGGGGGATAGAGAGAGAGTATAGGGATAAGCGGGACAGACAGGGACAGGGGGAGAGAGAGAGTATAGGGATAAGGGGGACAGACAGGGACAGGGGGAGAGAGAGAGTATAGGGATAAGGGGGACAGACAGGGACAGGGGGATAGAGAGAGAGTATAGGGATAAGGGGGACAGACAGGGACAGGGGATAGAGAGAGAGTATAGGGATAAGGGGGACAGACAGGGACAGGGGGAGAGAGAGAGTATAGGGATAAGGGGGACAGACAGGGACAGGCAACTGCTGCTCTTACTCCAGCCAGGTCTATTAAAAGACACAGGGGGAGGGGACCTGACTCACCCCTGAGGCCATCTTGTGTAGCAGGAGAGAAGGTAGGGAGGGGGAGGGACTCCAACGGACCCTTGATATGTCTACAATTTAATTTGTAGTTGCACAAAGAGAGAGGGGGGGGGGGTTGTTGCCATTTGGGAAGGTAGGGAGGGGGAAGAGAGAAGTGTTTGTTGAGGGGAGGGTAGCTAGTGGAGAAAGCAGACTGATAGATATAAGGTTTGGGAGGGGGGAGCAGAGGGGAAGGAAGGTGCTATAAAACGGAGGGTGTTGGTGCTCAGGGTGTTCATGTCAGTGGGTTAATAGATAAGCAATACTGGGCTCCTGATTTTCTGAGAGTAGGTTCACACTTTAGGCTTGAGCTCCGGGTGGTCTTTTAGTCAAAGGCTTGAAAATGGGGTCACAATGCTATCCAATACCTTGGATCTCAGGTTGAACGTTTACAGGCAGAAAAGAGAAGGCCAATGATGTCTGCGGATACATGATCTACATCCAATATGACTTATCTCATCGCATTACCTTCTGACACACTGTGCTTGTAGACCTTCGCTATTCTACTTTGTCACTGTGCACTTGTAAAAGGATATAGAATATGTTGTATATGATATGTCTTTAACAGTGAAGATAATAAAGGAAACATTGTGCCAGTTTACTTTCAATCACTTCCACGGCCTTGGCCCATTGAATATGCTCTATTTCACCCCACCTCCACGGCCTTGGCCCATTGAATATGCTCTATTTTCACCCCACCTCCACGGCCTTGGCCCATTGAACATGCTCTATTTTCACCCCACTTCCACGGCCTTGACCCATTGAACATGCTCTATTTTCACCCCACTTCCACGGCCTTGACCCATTGAACATGCTCTATTTTCACCCCACTTCCACGGCCTTGGCCCATTGAATATGCTCTATTTTCACCCCACCTCCACGGCCTTGGCCCATTGAACATGCTCTATTTTCACCCCACTTCCACGGCCTTGACCCATTGAACATGCTCTATTTTCACCCCACTTCCACGGCCTTGACCCATTGAACATGCTCTATTTTCACCCCACTTCCACGGCCTTGACCCATTGAATATGCTCTATTTTCACCCCACTTCCACGGCCTTGGCCCATTGAATATGCTCTATTTCACCCCACCTCCACGGCCTTGGCCCATTGAATATGCTCTATTTTCACCCCACCTCCACGGCCTTGGCCCATTGAACATGCTCTATTTTCACCCCACTTCCACGGCCTTGACCCATTGAACATGCTCTATTTTCACCCCACTTCCACGGCCTTGACCCATTGAACATGCTCTATTTTCACCCCACTTCCACGGCCTTGACCCATTGAACATGCTCTATTTTCACCCCACTTCCACGGCCTTGGCCCATTGAATATGCTCTATTTTCACCCCACTTCCACGGCCTTGGCCCATTGAACATGCTCTATTTTCACCCCACTTCCACGGCCTTGGCCCATTGAATATGCTCTATTTTCACCCCACTTCCACGGCCTTGGCCCATTGAACATGCTCTATTTTCACCCCACTTCCTTGGCCCATTGAATATGCTCTATTTTCACCCCACTTCCACGGCCTTGGCCCATTGAACATGCTCTATTTTCACCCCACTTCCACGGACTTGGCCCATTGAACATGCTCTATTTTCACCCCACTTCCACGGCCTTGACCCATTGAACATGCTCTATTTTCACCCCACTTCCACGGCCTTGGCCCATTTAATATGCTCTATTTTCACCCCACTTCCACGGCCTTGGCCCATTGAATATGCTCTATTTCACCCCACTTCCACGGCCTTGGCCCATTTAATATGCTCTATTTTCACCCCACTTCCACGGCCTTGGCCCATTTAATATGCTCTATTTTCACCCCACTTCCACGGCCTTGGCCCATTGAATATGCTCTATTTTCACCCCACTTCCACGGCCTTGGCCCATTGAATATGCTCTATTTTCACCCCACTTCCACGGCCTTGGCCCATTGAATATGCTCTATTTTCACCCCACTTCCACGGCCTTGGCCCATTGAATATGCTCTATTTTCACCCCACGGCCTTGGCCCATTGAATATGCTCTATTTTCACCCCACGGCCTTGGCCCATTGAATATGCTCTATTTTCACCCCACTTCCACGGCCTTGGCCAATTGAATATGCTGTATTTTCACCCCACTTCCACGGCCTTGGCCCATTGAATATGCTCTATTTTCACCCCACTTCCACGGCCTTGGCCCATTGAATATGCTCTATTTTCACCTCACTTCCACGGCCTTGGCCCATTGAATATGCTCTATTTTCACCCCACTTCCACGGACTTGGCCCATTGAATATGCTCTATTTTCACCCCACTTCCACGGCCTTGGCCCATTGAATATGCTCTATTTTCACCCCACTTCCACGGCCTTGGCCAATTGAATATGCTGTATTTTCACCCCACTTCCACGGCCTTGGCCCATTGAATATGCTCTATTTTCACCCCACTTCCACGGCCTTGGCCCATTGAATATGCTCTATTTTCACCCCACTTCCACGGCCTTGGCCCATTGAATATGCTCTATTTTCACTCCACGGCCTTGGCCCATTGAATATGCTCTATTTTCACTCCACGGCCTTGGCCCATTGAATATGCTCTATTTTCACCCCACTTCCACGGCCTTGGCCCATTGAATATGCTCTATTCTCACCCCACCTCCACGGCCTTGGCCCATTGAACATGCTCTATTTCACCCCACTTCCACGGCCTTGGCCCATTGAATATGCTCTATTTCACCCCACATCCACGGCCTTGGTCTATTGAATATGCTCTATTTTCACCCCACTTCCACGGCCTTGACCCATTGAACATGCTCTATTTTCACCCCACTTCCACGGCCTTGGCCCATTGAATATGCTCTATTTCACCTTACTTCCACGGCCTTGGCCCATTGAATATGGTCTATTTCACCCCACTTCCACGGCCTTGGCCCATTGAATATGCTCTATTTCACCCCACTTCCACTGCCTTGGCCCATTGAATATGCTCTATAGAGAAGCAGTACTGTCACGCCTTGGTCTTAGTATTTTGTGTTTTCTTTAATTATTTGTTCAGGCCAGGGTGTGACATGGGTTTATTGTATTGCCATATTGGGGGTTTTGTAGGCATTGGGATTGTGGTTGATTAGGGGTGTGTCTAGTATAGGCTTGGCTGCCTGAGGCGGTTCTCAATCAGAGTCAGGTGATTCTCGTTGTCTCTGATTGGGAACCGTACTTAGGTAGCCTGGGTTTCGCTTTGTATTTCGTGGGTGATTGTTCCTGTCTCTGTGTAGTTTCACCAGATAGGCTGTAATTAGGTTTTTACGTTCCGTTTGTTGTTTTTGTATTTTATTAGTTATTTCATGTATCATTCCGTTTTTCTTCATTAAAGACATGAGTAACCACCACGCTGCATTTCGGTCCGACTCTCTTTCGACAAACTAAGAACGCTGTTACAGAATTACCCACCACACACGGACCGAGCAGCGTGTTAACAGGCCGGAGCCAAAGGAGAGGCAACAGAAGCAGCTGCAGTGGGAGAGGCTGCACCACTTGGAGAATTCGACATGGGAGGAAGAACTGGACGGAAAAGGAGCCTGGGCTCAGCCTGGTGAATATCGCCGCCCCAAGGCGGAACTAGAGGCGGCTAAAGCGGAGAGGCGCTGGTATGAGGACGCAGCACGGCGACGTGGATGAAAGCCCGAAAAGCAGCCCAAAAAAATTATTGGGGGGGGGCTTACAGGGAGTATGGCTATGCCAGGTAGGAGACCTGCGCAAACTCCCTGTGCTTACCGGGGGGCTAGAGAGACGGGGCAGGCACCGTGTTATGCTATGGAGCGCATGGTGTTTCCAGTGCGGGTGCATAGCCCGGTGCGGTTCATACCAGCCCTTCGTATTGGCCGGGATAGAGTGGGCATCGAGCCAGGTAAAGTTGGGCAGGCTCGGTGCTCAAGAGCTCCAGTGCACCTGCACGGTCCGGTCTATCCAGAGCCACCTCCACACACCAGTCCTCCGGTAGCAGCTCCCCGCACCAGGCTTCCTGTGCGTGTCCTCGCTCCAGTATCACCAGTGCCAGCACCACACATCAGGCCTACAGTGCGCCTCGCCTCTCCTGTGCTGTCGGAGTCTCCCGCCAGTTCAGCGCTATCAGAGGCTTCCTCCTCTACAGCGCTGCTGGAGTCTCCTGTCTGTTCAGCGCTATCAGAGCCTTCCTTCCCTCCTGCGCTGTCGGAGTCTCCCGCCTGTTCAGCACTATCAGAGCCTTCCTCCTCTACAGCGCTGCTGGAGTCTCCTGTCTGTTCAGCGCTATCAGAGCCTTTCTCCTCTCCTGCGCTGTTGGAGTCTCCCGCCTGTTCAGCGCTATCAGAACCTTCCTTCCCTCCTGCGCTGTTGGAGTCTCCCGCCTGTTCAGCGCTATCAGAGCCTTCCTCCTCTACAGCGCTGCTGGAGTCTCCTGTCTGTTCAGCGCTATCAGAGCCTTTCTCCTCTCCTGCGCTGTCTGAGTCTCCCGCCTGTTCAGCGCTATCAGAGCCTTCCTCCTCTACAGCGCTGCCGGAGCCTCTTGCCTGTTCAGAGCAGCCTGAGCTGTCAGTCTGCATGAAGCAGCCAGAGCTGTCAGTCTGCAAAGAGCTGCCAGTCTGCAAGGAGCTGTCAGTCTGCAAGGAGCTGCCAGTCTGCAGGGTGCTGTCAGCCTGCATGGAGCAGTCAGAGCTGTCAGTCTGCATAAAGCAGCCAGAGCTGTCAGTCTGTATGAAGCAATCAGAGCTGTCAGCCTGCATGGAGCAGTCAGAGCTGTCAGTCTGTATGAAGCAGCCAGAGCTGTCAGTCTGTATGAAGCAGCCAGAGCTGTCAGTCTGTATGAAGCAGCCAGAGCTGTCAGTCTGTATGAAGCAGCCAGAGCTGTCAGTCTGCAAAGAGCTGCCAGTCTGCAAGGAGCTGTCAGTCTGCAAGGAGCTGTCAGCCTGCATGGAGCAGCCAGAGCTGTCAGTCTGCAAGGAGCTGTCAGTCTGCATAGAGCAGCTAGATCCGCCAGTCAGACATGATCTTCTAGATCTGCCAGTCAACCAGATTCTGCCAGTTAACCAGTCTCTTCCAGATCTGCCAGTCAACCAGTCTCTTCCAGATCTGCCAGTCAACCAGTCTCTTCCAGATCTGCTAGTCAACCAGAATCTTCCAGATCCGCAAGCCAGCCAGGATCTTCCGGAGCCTACTACCTGCCTGAGCTTCATCTCAGTACTAGGCTTCCTCTCAGTACTGGGCTTTCTCTCAGTACTGGGCTTTCTCTCAGTACTGGGCTGCCCCTCAGTCTCGAGCTGTCCCTCAGTCCCGAGCTGCCCCTCAGTCCCGAGCTGCCCCTCAGTCCCGAGCTGCCCCTCCGTCCCGAGCTGCCCCTCAGTTCCGGGCTGCCCCTCAGTCCCGAGCTGCCCCTCAGTCCTGAACTGCCCCTCAGTCCCGAGCTGCCTCTCAGTCCCGAGCTTCCCCTCAGTCCCGAGCTGCCTCAGTCCCGAGCTGCCCCTCAGTCACGAGCTGCTCCTCAGTTCAGTGGGATTCTGGGTGAGGACTATCAGGCCATGGTCGGCGGCGAGGGTGGATTATCCCAGGACGCGAAGGGGAGGAACTATGACTTTAATGGAGTGGGGTCCACGTCCCGAGCCGGTACCGCCACCATGGACAGACGCCCACCCGGACCCTCCCTATGGTTTTGAGGTGCGTCAGGGAGTCCGCACCTTAGGGGGGGGGGGGGTTCTGTCACGCCTTGGTCTTAGTATTTTGTGTTTTCTTTAATTATTTGTTCAGGCCAGAGTGTGACATGGGTTTATTGTATTGTCGTATTGGGGTTTTTGTAGGCATTGGGATTGTGGTTGATTAGGGGTGTGTCTAGTATAGGCTTGGCTGCCTGAGGCGGTTCTCAATCAGTCAGGTGATTCTCGTTGTCTCTGATTGGGAACCGTATTTAGGTAGCCTGGGTTTCGCTTTGTATTTCGTGGGTGATTGTTCCTGTCTCTGTGTAGTTTCACCAGATAGGCTGTAATTAGGTTTTTACGTTCCGTTTGTTGTTTTTGTATTTTATTAGTTATTTCATGTATCGTTCCGTTTTTCTTCATTAAAGACATGAGTAACCACCACGCTGCATTTCGGTCCGACTCTCTTTCAACAAACGAAGAACGCTGTTACAAGTACAGTGTTTAAAGAAACAGATCTGTGACTACAGTAAATCTTCCACTGTGTAACTCAATGCTGAGGGGGGGTTTCCTATCTCCAGCGCCACCTCCCTGCTCCCAGGGTTCTCTGTGGGTTATCTCTGTGGGTTCTACGTGGTACTGCAAAATGACAAATAGAATTAGCTGGTGAGTCACCATTCAAATATACAGTCAAATAGTCATCCGCTGAATATGGACCCGATCATTTATACCAATGACGCTGTGATTATTAAAACTTCTTGTGACTCTCAAACCCGGGTCCGGGAGCGTAATCATCGCCTGACACTAATTAGCATAACGCAACGGACATAAATCTTCCTAGAAAATCTTCCTATTCATGAAAATCACAAGTGAAATATATTGGAACACAGCTTAGCCTTTTGTTAATCACCCTGTCATCTCAGATTTTCAAAATATGCTTTACAGCCAATGCTAGACAAGCATTTGTGTAAGTTTATCATTGACTAGCATAGCATTATGCCTTGCTAGCAGCAAGCAACCTTGTCACGAAAATCAGAAAAGCAATCGAACTAAATCGTTTACCTTTGATAAACTTCGAATGTTTTCACTCACGAGACTCCCAGGTAGATAGCCAAAGTTCATTTTCTTCCCAAAATATAATTTTTGTTCCGTTTGTTCTTCACGTTTGGCTGAGAAATCGCCCGGAAATTGCGGTCACGACAAAGCCGAAAAATATTCCAAACTAGCTCCATAATATCGACAGAAACATGGCAAACGTTGTTTATAATCAATCTTCAAGGTGTTTTTGTAATATCTATTCGATAATATATCCGTCGGGACAATTCGTTTTTCATTAGGACCGATTGGAGTAATCGCTACCTCTGTATTTTACGCGAGAATCACTCTGGGAGCCACCATGTGAACACTTACGCAATGGAGCCGCCTTCAGCTATTCTTCAACAGAAATGCATAAAACTACGTCACAATGCTGTAGACACCTTGGGGAATACGGAGAAAGCGTAAGCTCGTTGATGGCACGTTCACAGCTCAATAGGGACTTATTGGAACGCAGTGCTTTCAAAACCTGGGGTACTTCCGATTGGATTTTTCTCAGACTTTCGCCTGCAACAATAGTTCTGTTATACTCACAGACAATATCTTTACAGTTTTGGAAACGTTAGAGTGTTTTCTATCCAAAGCTGTCAATTATATGCATATTCTAGCATCTTGTCCTGACAAAATAGTTGTTTTTTACAAAAATGAAAATACTGCCCCCTAGTACCATTATCCTCATATTACATTTAGCTTTGATTTGAGGTTTGGGATTTGAAGGCATTACAGTATTATTTCTATAACCCTTAATTGAAACAATCACAAAGCGGCTCCCCTTTCGCTAAAAAGATATAGAATGGGGCTGGGAATATGTAACCACTCAAATTCATATGCAGAGCTATGGGTGGAAGGATTGACCATCCATGATATCAAATGTATAGTTTTAACCATGTTTTGAAGCTATATAGTGTTTGTTTACATTTACTTTGTTTACAAACACTGGAGTAAAACAAGCTTATATTTGGGGTTCTGATGGGGTACTACTGTTGAACTAAGCTCATGAGGCATTAAGAATAAGTTATATTCTTCAAGAATCATTGGGAATATATCATGAATTTACAAGTCCACAAATATATATAGCAGCTAAGGATTCTAGTATAAATGTGTAGTTTGACACTATCCTGCACTTTCACTGTTGTTCCACCAGAGGGGAGTGTGAGTGTGTGTGTAGTAACAAGAGGAGGACGCTTCATTGACTATCACCATTCTCTCTCCTTCTAATATATAATATAATAATATATGCCATTTAGCAGACGCTTTTATCCAAAGCGACTTACAGTCATGTGTGCATACATTCTACGTATGGGTGGTCCCGGGAATCGAACCCACTACCCTGGCGTTACAAGCGCCATGCTATACCAACTGAGCTACAGAAGGACCACTCTCTCTGTCACACACACATACACACACGGTGAGGTCATTTCCGAGGTCCATAGTCTGGTCCCAGATTCTCAGACATGACATCACTGTGTGAACATCAACCAGGTGGGTAGATGGGCAGAGAGCACCCCTCCCCCCATCCCCTCAGCACAGTTTCTGTTTTCCACTGCTTTCTCTCCTTTGCCCTCTTTCACTCTACTATCTCTCTTCTCTCTCAGCTCTACAGATCCCGTTAGTACTGAGACCACTCTCTGGCCAGGGCGTTTCCTCTGTAACTCACTGGCCTGTGTAGCGGAGGGGGTTGAGGCTGAGCTAAAGGGATATGGGTGGGGGGGTGGAAGGGTTAGTGAATGTGTAACTGACATTTTCTCCTCTACCAGACCTTGGCTGCCCAACAACATACCAGTTACCTAAAACTGATCTCACAATTACTGTCTGACCTGATTCAAGGTTAACAAAATGATGCATTACGATCCCCATTAGCTGTTGAACCCTTCCTGGGGTTCACACAGAACATTCCATAATACAGAACTTCATACATTTTAAAATGGCACACACAGCCTACATATCAATACATATTATTTATTTAACTAGGCAAGTCAGTTAAGAACAAATTCTTATTTTCAATGCTGGCCTAAGAACAGTGGGTTAACTGCCTTGTTCAGGGGCAGAACAGCAGATTTAACCTTGTCAGCTCGGGATTTGATCCTGCAACTTCTTGGTTACTGGCCCAACGTCCTAACCACTAGGCCACCTGCTGCCACAGAGTTGTGACCTGTCATTCAGAGCAGGTGGGGCAGAAACCCACATTTTTAAAAAATCATTCAAAAAATTATAAAAATATATATAAATCTTGCCTGTTTTGCATGTTATTTTTGCATTAATATGTGTCACATATCAGTTTGCAAATAATGTATAAAAAACAAACATAATTGAGACAATAATGCCGCATACAAACATGGTCTTTTTTTGGTTTTCTTGTATAAGGCATCTCCAAAATGCAGGTGTTTACGACTAGCTCAGTGCTTTCTGTGGTGGTCGGGCAAGCCAAAAGAAAATACAGAGCGCTGTGTCCTGATTGGCTCAGTGTTCTGTCAATGATGGGGACTCTACGTAACCAAGAACAACCTGAAGATCAATAACGTCATCATGATTCCACCTTGTTCTTTTTTTAGTTTTCAGTTGTTTTGAAAGCACCATAAATCCAGAAGATGCCAGACTTTGGTGACAAAATTTGCCCACAAAGGACTGCCGCGCCATCTTCCTGTCCAAAGATGTATTGTATGTATTGTATGCTGCATAAATGATAATATGCCAGGGAGATTTGTACAGTATACTGTAGTTAAGAAAGTAATACTAAGTGTATGTTGTGTAGTAAGATATTAGTAGCCCATGTGCCCCTAATAATTCGGGTTATTTACCCCTCTTAATTTCCCCTACTGTTCTGACTTGGTGGTGGACATGTAGCCTATAACCTGTTTTAGATCAATGTAATCATTGAATATTGTAAGAGCTTTCATTGTCTGCTTGTATGCCCCTTTTATTTATCCGACAGTTCTGACTCGGTGTACAGGGAGAACACCGTAAGAACGGCCCATGTTCTGAATTCTGTCGCTGTACTTTTCATAAGTGCTAAACAAATAGTTATATTGACTACGTCCGTCCTGGCTCGCTCTTTAATTTCTTAATTGAAATTACGGATTGCCTGCTTGTCGTCCGCTTATGCCATAGTTTGTACATCTCAATTGTCATTATTGGCCACTTGAGACTCTAGCGTCTCCCCTATACATAAAAGGTCTTTCTTTGCAACACTTGACCACATGGTTGGACAATAATCAAGATAAAACTAGAGCCTGCAGGCAGGTCATCAAAATTGGTTGTCTATCCATGTCCTGAGGATGTCGCGAAATGCCTTCAAAACCAGCCACTAGGAGCATTGTGGATGGGGTTGTTGGATAGGCTTAATCACATGACTCATGACTGTTTTTTAATTTGGGGTTTTAACCCTACCCCAAACTTTAACCCTTATCTTAACCATTTGGAATGGGTGCCTAAATGTAATGTTTTAACCCTATCACAACCCTTAACCCTCACCTTAACCATTCGCAATGAGTGCCTAAACTTATTTGACATTTGGAGAGACTTTGAAATGTAACATTTGGAGAATGTGGATGAACATCTAATTCTTCATTAAGACTATGAGACCTTACACACACACACACACACACCCAACCCAGCCCAGCCTCACTAGAAGGGACAGTAGCAGTGAGTAATGGCAAAGGCAAGAAAAAGGAGACTGACAACAAGTGATGGAATTTATCCAGTTGACACCACACCAGTGAGCCTTCAAGGCATGAAACTACAATTCATGAAAGCCTATGTCTCTACACCAACCAGTCCAACAACATTCCTGCCGACAGCACCGTTTTCCATTTTACCATGGATAGGAAAGGAAGGTGAGGGGCCTTATAGGCGTTATGACATTTTGGGGAAATGATGGTAGAGGTTACCAGGTGAGATCACTAAGGAGGTCAAAGCCGTTACAAAACAACACCTGTCTGGTTATAACCATAGACTCTTAACTAGAAGATCTGATTTATTGATTCTATAAACTCTGATAAAACTCGAATAAAGCAATTGTATACTGACAACATGCCGATACTATGACGGGAAATGCTATTTATAGTCTCTTATTTGTTTACTCAGTAAGGCAATGATAATATTTGTCCTTTAAAGTCAAAGCCTTACCAAACCTTGTACTTTAAGACCCCTTTCCAAGGAAAATAAATAACGCACAAGAGATTGCATGTATTATATAGGACTTAAACCATTATCACCCTTTGAATGATATGAGCTAAGATACTCAGGCCTCAGTCTTTGCTCTGAAGAATCCCATCCATGCATTAACTTTGTCAGACACTAGGAGGTGACAGTGAACCACAACAACCCACAGTCCCCTGCCGACTGCACTGAAAACCACAACACCAAACACACACCTTAACCAGGCTCTACAGCACACAATCAAATGATTACATCTATTTGCGTAATGGTTTATTGTCCCACTAATTGCAGACAGGGTCCAGGGTCCATTCAGCCTACAGTCAAACAGCTCAACTGTCTCTGCTCTGTGTCCAATTGTCAGTTAAGTTTTGTTTTAGTTTTTATTTGCCTTGTCATGTTTTTGTTAATAATAATAATAATAATATATGCCATTTAGCGGACGCTTTTATCCAAAGCGACTTACAGTCATGTGTGCATACATTCTACGTATGGGTGGTCCCGGGAATTGAACCCACTACCCTGGCGTTACAAGCGCCATGCTCTACCAACTGAGCTACAGAAGGAGGGCGTGGGGGGGGGGCGTTACAGGAACAATAGTCATTTCAATTTACACACTTAGTTTATACCACAAGTACCCATAGGCTGACACTCTAAAAAAATAAATATATACAGTGCATTCGGAAAGTATTCAGACCCCTTGACTTTTTCCACATTTTGTTACGTTACAGCCTTATTCTAAAATTGTTTAAATAAAACTAATCCTCATCAACACACAATACCCCATAATGCCAAACCGAGTGTCTTCATTGAGAGATAAGGAGCTTTGGTTTCTGATGAAGCTTACGTCCACTGTTCACACTGACGTTCACAGAGGTTCATTTGGAAGGGGTGTAAATACAGTACTAATTTCGCAATTGTAAGAAAAAAAAAGAAGGTAAAGACGCCCCCCAGTGCTCTCACTATCGCCCCCTATCTTTGATAAAAACAGAATCAACTATTTCCAAAAATTCTGTTGTTCCGTCTCAAAACTTACTTACCCAAACTGGTACATCCAGAGCAAAGAGGGTTTGTTTAAAAACGTTATCCTCAAATAACCTTCCAATTCTGAGATCTTATTTCATTGGGATTTATTCAGCACAGATGCAAATGCAGTTGCACTGTTTTTAATAAAACATTTAATGGCATCACCATAAAATCTGAGGATCATCAACTTTTTGATAATCATTATGAATTAATTCAATTCATTTTCAAATTGTTAACAGAAAGTAGGATTTTGTAGCAAGGAAACATTAAAGTGCCATCTTGAGGCTCTTTTAGTAGATTCTGAAAGGTGTATCTGGCAGTAATACGCATGATGATCAAATAGGCTCATATGTCGAGAAAATAGAGGAGTAGATAATAGTACAAAATCAATTTGGGAAAATTCTTTGTGCCTTTTTGAATAGAAAGGGTACTCTTACAGTTATGAGCTTGCCAAGCATCAATACGGTTGTAATCAGAGAGCATACTGTATGTTGGAGTGCCTTAGTTGCCTGTGGATTGTAGATGGTCTTATTAAAATTGTCCCGCATGTGAAGAATGGCATTCATGTCTGTCCCAATAACCAGTTGGAATTCAGTTAATTCTATCAATGTGCTGTTAAGAAAAATGTAAAAACTTTGGATCATATGCATTTGGAGCATACACATTAACTAAGGCAACTTTCTTTCCATTATGGATACATTTAAGGAAAGTGGTCTTCTCCTTTACCAAAGATGGGGATTTTGAGTTTATTATGTATCATTATGATTACACCTCAGGTTTAGCTCTCTTTGATCCAGATGCAGTTTCATCTAATGACACATTGACCACATTGCCTCTCACTCTTAGTTCCATGTCTCAGTAGCTTTTAGAATGTACTCAAGATGCTGCACCCCAACATATTACACCTGTATAACCAGAAAATCATATAGGATTAAGGTCGTGTTTCAAGAAACAGAAACAGACTAAACAACTAAATGAATTTGTCTTGAGTGTCTGAGGTAGATAGCATCGCTTGAGGATTGCTTCTGGGTTAACTTGTATAGCAGTGATCCCAGTACTAAGTATTGTAGGGTTTAGAGTGAGCAGCAACAGAGTGTATTGGAGCGGAGCTTCGCCACTTTAGGATGATGAAACAGCCAGGCAGCAAACTGTGGGAACTGACACAGTTTGCCTACTCAACCTTACTGGCCTAGTCTACAACACATCTCTGCCACCACCCACTATGACCTCTGCAAACAAAGCCAATCACAAAAATATGACCCTGCACTATTATCCTACAACTGCACATTTGCTTGTTTGCACTCTCTGCCACGTTCACGTTGCACCCTGCCACAGACTGGCTCTTTATGCATATATGCCTGTTTGCACTCTCTGCCACGTTGCACCCTGCCACGGACTGGCTCTTTAAGCATATATGCCTGTTTGCACTCTCTGCCACGTTGCACCCTGCCACGGACTGGCTCTTTACGCATATATGCCTGTTTGCACTCTCTGCCACGTTGCACCCTGCCACGGACTGGTTCTTTACGCATATATGCCTGTTTGCACTCTCTGCCACGTTGCACCCTGCCACGGACTGGCTCTTTACGCATATATGCCTGTTTGCACTCTCTGCCACGTTGCACCCTGCCACGGACTGGCTCTTTACGCATATATGCCTGTTTGCACTCTCTGCCACGTTGCACCCTGCCACGGACTGGCTCTTTACGCATATATGCCTGTTTGCACTCTCTGCCACGTTGCACCCTGCCACGGACTGGCTCTTTAAGCATATATGCCTGTTTGCACTCTCTGCCACGTTGCACCCTGCCACGGACTGGCTCTTTACCATATATGCCTGTTTGCACTCTCTGCCACGTTGCACCCTGCCACGGACTGGCTCTTTACGCATATATGCCTGTTTGCACTCTCTGCCACGTTGCACCCTGCCACGGACTGGCTCTTTACCATATATGCCTGTTTGCACTCTCTGCCACGTTGCACCCTGCCAAGGACTAGCTCTTTACGCATATATGCCTGTTTGCACTCTCTGCCACGTTGCACCCTGCCACAGACTGGCTCTTTACCATATATGCCTGTTTGCACTCTCTGCCACGTTGCACCCTGCCACGGACTGGCTCTTTACGCATATATGCCTGTTTGCACTCTCTGCCACGTTGCACCCTGCCAAGGACTAGCTCTTTACGCATATATGCCCGCCATTGCACATCATTTTGTCAACTTGCTTTGCTTATACACCTTTTACATGCATAATTTAAAGTGTAGTTTATAGTGTTTACACCGTAGTCTGTCGTATTTTAGTTTACAGTGTTTATAGTGTACATGCTGTATGTTGACTGTGTAAATTCTTGTCTATATACTCTCTCTGTACATATTGTGTATCGTCTGTAATTATATTGTGTATATTCTGTTTATTGTGACGGAATTATTTCACCAGGTCATACAGAATTCCTGGTACATGTGAATGTACTTGGTGATTATGGCAACTGAACCTGCCTTATGGTAACCGTATTGAGTGCGTGATAGGTCCTGCCGTTGGGTAAACGTGTGGAGCTGGCTGAACCAGTCCACTGGGACAAACTGAAACAGGAGGTAATGTTACTGAGAGGACTATGAAAGCTTCAGAGTCAGTGTCAACAGTAAATAATGGAACAAATTATTTCATTCCTTAGAGATAAACAAAGCGGTGACAGCGATGGTGGATATTACATCATAAAACAAACTAGATCAACCATGACTGTTGATTAATTAGGAATGTTTACAGTGACATCATCCTGTAGTTCTGTTCTTAGACAGAACAACAACCCCCTCACTCTCACCACCACCACCCCATCCACTCATCCTCTCTCACCCGTTCAACTCCCCCTCTATTCCACCCCATCCTCTCATCCTCTCTCACCCCTTCAACTCCCCCATCCTCCCATCCTCTCTCTCAACCCTTCAACTCTCCCTCCATTTTACCCGATTCTTCTGTCTTGCCTTTCCATTCGACACACCCACCAATGCTCCTGAGCTTCGTCATGGAGAGAAGGGAGGGGGCTAAGAGACAGTATAGCAGGACGGTAGGTTTATTTTGTTTTTCACAGTTCTCGGTAGGGGGGTGAGAGAAGAGGAGGGAGAGTGGGGTGAGAAGGGGGGTGAGCCATGATTTAAAGGGAGCATGGAATTCCCCCTCTGAGTTAGCACTCACCTGGCCCCTCCCACATGCCTTTCTAGAGTATAAAGCCTTACACCTGCTGCTGGATATACCTGTGAATCTATGAAACTAGAGCGAGAGAGATAAAGGGAGAGAGACAAGGTAAAGAAGGAGATAAACCGTGGAGTATGTTGACAAACTCTTGGAGTGAATCACAAACACTGGACTCTAAAACAAACAGTGGATTATTATTGTTCTAACACCTTCTCATTGCTGCCTGTCGGTTGCCTCAGAATCAGGTACGTGCAGAAGTGTAGGTGCTCTTTGGGGAGTAATGGGGTGGTTGCTTGGATCTGAGGTCACATGGACCTTTGCAGCATGTTTTGAAGAAAACTCCAATTGATTGATCCAATTTATGTTGACATATCTGCAAAATATTGGGGAAACTCAGTTTATATTCATCCACAGCAGATTAAAGAAAACAAAAACTGGTGTGTATTCACACACAGCCAAGGATTTTGCATTCATGACCCACTTCAAACAGTGAATACAATAAGGAATGGGTGAAAAGGTTTACTGTCACATCAATTTCCAAATGTTTAATGTTGATCATCCTTCTCCATGCATCAAATGGCTCACTCAATTGTCTCCTGGTTACAGCAACTATACTACCGACTATCTTAATATAATTATTATATTTGTTAATTAATCTATATCCATAATCATCGTCCTAACTGTACATAAATGAGTTTCTCTCCTGGTTGCAGAGAGCCCATGTCGTCTGCCAGTGAGCTGTGTAGGGTCCTGACCAACGCCAACATGACCATGTACCAGACTGGAAGCTCCGAGCCCCTGCAGCCTCAGCCGCTGCAGCCCAGTCTCACCACCATGTCTCTGCCTGCCACAGGAGACCTGCTGCAGCTCTCAGACCTCTCCACATGCAGCTCGAGCATACTGGGTGAGAACACAGTCTTATTTATACTTATTTTGTACTTTTTTAAATGTATTATTGTACAACAAAAACATAAGTCTCAATATACTGAAAAATTATGCATTGTACCAGATTTAGCTAACTACAAATGTTAATCTGCAGTCACCTGGGTGCTGTAGGTATTTTATACCAATGCCTCTTTATAATCACTTAGCAGGTGATGGACATTATGATATCTATAGAGGGGGGGAAATACACTTCAACTGATTGACAGAAAAGGAGGATGTGTAATTTTCTCTGCTTTGTTATCAGCATGTGGGACAATTTAGTCAGTGTGGATGTGTGTGTCATCTTTTCTGTGGGGATCTTTATTCAGTTTTAGTGGTTCTTTGGTTTTGGTCACCTTGTTGGCTGGTGACGTCTGTGGATATTTCCCATTGTCTCACCCTGGAAGAGACATGTCTGTTGACTGAGCCTGTCGGCAGACACTCAGTCAAAGACCATAGTAAAACACATGTCCTGTAGCCAAACTCCCAGACAGACAGGGGATTGGCTGAACCTTGCAATGACCTAATTTAGAAGGCTGTTAAATCATTAACTGGGACAATGTTTTGTCTTAAATTAAGGAATGTTTTTCATCTTTCAGATGCCTCAAGCTTTATTTGACTTGCCCTGGCCTAGCCAGTGATAAGTTGTGATTAGAACTGTTTAGGTAGTTGAGGTAGTGTTTAACGACACAGGGCAGACATAAACTAGAGACAGGCGTTCTGACTCCCTTAAACCACAAACTCACAGATCAGGAGCTGGGTTCTTGTGTGGGTTGGCACTTCATTGAAAGGCTTCGGTTAGTCAGTATCTTGTGGTTTAACTGGGTGGTTAGACTGACAAGGTTTCTTATGGCTCATTGACAGATTGTTCAATCTCAAAAGAGGGATGGTGATTTTACAAGAACAGCATCATGCCTCACACACACACACACACACACACACACACACACACACACACACACACACACACACACACACACACACACACACACACACACACACACACACACACACACACACACACACACACACACACACACACACACACACACACACACACACACACACACACACACACACACACACACACACACACACACTACACAAATCTGACACCCATTCCTCCTCTGTATCCTCCTCTAGTTCAATGGTATGACCAGAACCCTCAGTACTGGAGCAAGCAGAATGTGTTGGAGTGGATCAGCTTCTATGTGGAGGGCAATACGTTTGATGCCCGCACACTGAGCCTATCCTGCTGCTTCATGGACGGATCCATGCTCTGCCAACTGACCAGAGATCAGCTGTTAAACATGTTTGGAATGTCCCTCGGGGCTCAGCTCTACCAAAGCCTGATGGAACTCAAGGCCAAATATGGTAAGGATCTGACAGAAATGAATTGAATAAACATTATTGATGATCCTTAAAACAGCAGCAGACGCATGCATTTGGTAATGATTCAGTCATTTAATTTATTTTTGTGGTCCAGATCTAAATGAGACCTGTAAACTCCTGGACAATTTCCTGCATGAGTTTCTAGACTTTCCTCTGCTCAGCACAGTAGAAGTAAATGAAGGTAAACACATCCTCTTGTCTATTCTTCATACTTCCTATCTCAGACTGACAAACCGAAGCCTTGAGTGTCAAATGGACACATTTGCTTACGTTGTGATGTTACTGTTACAGTTGTGAAAGAGACAAGCTACAACGACTTCTCCCACGTCTTCAAGAACTTCAACTTCGATAACATGAAGCCGCTCAGCGACCACGGATACGAGTCCGACAGCATGCACAGCTCCTCGTCAGGTGAGAGGTGTCCCCCTTTTCTCTTCTTCTCGTTTGTCATCTTTCCACCTCATCTCCTCTCATCTCCTCTCCTCTCATCTCTGTTCCCCCAATTCTTCTCACATCACTGAATCAGTATGTGATTGGTCTGGCCTGTATCACTGAGCCCAAGGCCTAGTTCATCGATGAAGGCAGGATGAAGGACCGGCCATATTGAAAGTGTATTCCCTCCTCTCTCCCTGCCCCCAGGTGGAATGCTCAGCTTCCAGAACCCCAGCTCTCCAGAATCCAGGAGCAGTGAGTCCGACCCAGAGTTCTCCTACCCTCAGATAGCCAGTGAGTACAACTTTTCCTAAGTGGATTTAACAATCTTGAACTTCCGGTGGTGGTTGAGTATGATGGGTGAGCCTTTAAAGTGCATGTCTCTTTGAAAGCCAGTCTGTTATTCTAAACTCCTGAACCATTGTGTTTGACAGAAATGCACATAAAGACAGAGAGGGGAGAGATACTGAAGAGAGGCAGAGGAAGACCTCCCAAACACAGCCACGATCCCAGACACTACCAGAACTCCAAGAAGAGCAAACATGGTGAGTGGCTCCTATCATTCTAACACACACACACACGCACACACACACACACACACACACACACACACACACACACACACACACACACACACACACACACACACACACACACACACACACACACACACACACACACACACACACACACACACACACACACACCAATGTCAACAACTGTTTTCAATGGTGCTCTGTAGAAGCATGGTTTTATCAGTCATGTGATAGCATACATTTTGCATCGGGTACTGAAAACAGCCACAGTCAAAACATTGCAGGTGTTTTTAGGTCATAGTCTGTTAACCATGTGCACGCACGAACACACACACACACACACACACACACACACACACACACACACACACACACACACACACACACATGCTGTGCACACTCGCAAATAGAGTATGCACATACACACGCTTGCACACACACATACTAACATAAACATACCTGCTCTACCTCATCCTTGCTTGCTTTAGCACACACACACCTGTGCTGTTCACACACACCTAACTCTTCCTCTCCCCTGTCCCCCGATAGTGCCCCGTGGAACCCACCTGTGGGAGTTCATTAGGGACATCCTGATCCACCCAGAGCTGAACCAGAACCAGGGACTTATGAAGTGGGAGGACCGCAGTGAGGGAGTCTTCAAGTTCCTCAAGTCTGAGGCTGTGGCCCAGCTGTGGGGGCAGAAGAAGAAGAACAGCAGCATGACATACGAGAAGCTCAGCCGCGCCATGAGGTAGGAAACCATGGAGATATAGCAGTACCGTCATGGCAACTAACCATGGAAACCCTAATCCTAGCAACCATGCTTGGCTTTTGGGTGCTAGCTAACTTAATAGAGTCAACCAGTTGAGGATGGAGTTAGAAGATTGATAGAACAATGATAAAATATCTGTGGAAAACCATTGTCTTGTCATGAGACTAACCAGTGGCTCTCCTTCCTGCCTCCCTCTTATAGATACTACTATAAGAGAGAGATCCTGGATAGGGTGGACGGTAGACGGCTGGTCTATAAGTTTGGGAAGAACTCCACCGGCTGGAAGGTGGAAGAGACCAGGCTGCATGGCATGTGAGACACAAGAGTGGCGGGGGTGTTAACTGGACAGAGCAGTCCCTTCTGTCCTATTGTACTGTAGATAGGACAACCCACTCTCTGGTCAACAGCCCTATACCTGAAATAATATAAAGACACTAACTTCTCTTCTTCCAGGGGAGGTGTTGCAGAAAAGCCAGTGTTTTTGGCTCCAGTAGGTTTTATGAACCAGTATTGATATTTTACTGTAACTAGTATGTTTGTTTTGTTTAACTGTGTATCTGGATTTTGGGTCAGGAATTTTTGTGGACACCGGTTTGGGCCTACAAGATGGAATGTCTGTTTTCAGTTATATTCTCCATGGGATAGATAATGAGAAAAAGGCATTTATGATTGCATTTATATAAACGCTTTATATTGTGTGGGAGTAACTCACCTTATGTGTCACTATGACAACCACCTGGGTATATGGGCATTATAGTTTTTACTGTGGCAATATCAGCACCTGGCACATATATTGATCTGTTTTTAAAGTGCTTGTTTATTTATATTTTCTATATTTACTGAGGGACAGTAGCACTTAACTATAATTGCATATGTCTAATTGCAAGACGGCTGGTTGCAAAACTTGTGACTTCTAAAATGAGCCATTGTTTAGAATAAAATCAAATAACATTTTAATTGTCACAAGAAGTGTAGACTTGCAGTGAAATGCTTACTTACAGGTCCATTTCCAACAATGTAGAGTTAAAGATAAAGATTATATTGTTGTAAAATATGAAAAAAAGAGAAGAGCCTCATGTTGTGTTTTAACCTTGGTATTAAAGGGCTTGTGTTTAATGATATGGAGGGAGGAGATGACTGGAGTACAAAAAAGAGAGAGAGAAGAGAGAGAGGAGTAACTAAATGAAGGGATACTCATAAACTATTGGTGACATGAAGTGTATTTCTCTCTTTCAGCGTGAATGTTGTCTATAAAGTATATGTCCTTTATAGCCATAAAAATCTTCATGTACCTCACCAGACCAGACCAACATCAAAACAGTTTGTATTAATAATTAGTTTAAAACAAATCAATGACTGTTCTATATAATTGTTTATTATGTTATTCAGCTGATCTTTTCTTCTTCTGGATCACTCAATATCATGTGTATGAGAATTACATCTCAGATTGTATCGTTTCTGATATATTTACACCCATGTATGTACAGAATATTGTTTTATTTTGTATTTAAGAGTCTTTTTACGGAAATAAACTATGTTTGAAATAATGTAAATGTCTGCGTGTGTTTAGTAGAAATCGATTATGTTTTTGTGTCTGAAAACAAAAGCCATATAGCTGACTAATTGAGCTCAAATGTCCTTTGAATTAACTTTTTGCAATCCACTCTGTGTAAAAGCATAAGGTAAATGACTAAAATGTGAATGGAAATATACACTACATGACCAAAAGTATGTGGACACCTGCTCTTCGAATATTTAATTCCAAAATCATTGGCATTAATATGGAGTTGCTCCCCGCTTTGCTGCTATAACAGCCTCCACTCTTCTCGGAAGACTTTCCACAACATGTTTGAATATTGCTGCAGGGACTTGCTTCCTTTCAGCCACAAGAGCATTACTGAGGTCGAATACTGATGTTGGGCGATTAGGCCTGGCTCACAGTCAGTGTTCCAATTCATCCCAAAGGTGTTCGATGGGGTTGAGGTCAGGACACTGTGCAGCCCAGTCAAGTTCTTCCACACCCATCTCGACAAAATACATTCTGTATGGACCTTGTTTTGTGCACTGGGGTATTGTTATGCTGAAATAGGAAAGAGCCTTCCCCAAACTGGTGACACAAAGTTAGAAGCACAGAACCGTATAGAATGTCATTGTATGCTGCAGTGTTAAGATTTTCCTTCACTGGAACTAAGGGGCCTGAACCATGATAAACAGCCCCAGACTATTATTCCTCCTCCACCAAACTTTACAGTTGGCACTATGCATTGGAACAGGTAGCGTACTCCTGGCATCTGCCAAACCCAGATGTGTCCGTCGGACTGCCAGATGGTGAAGCATCACTCCAGAGAATGCGTTTCCACTGCACCAAATTCCAATGGTGGTGAGCTTTACACCACTCCAGCCAACGTTTGGCATTGTGCATGTTGATCTAAGGCTTGTGTCCGGCTGCTCGGCCATGGAAACCCTTGTGTCCGGCTGCTCGGCCATGGAAACCCTTGTGTCCGGCTGCTCGGCCATGGAAAACCTTGTGTCCGGCTGCTCGGCCATGGAAAACCTTGTGTCCGGCTGCTCGGCCATGGAAACCCTTGTGTCCGGCTGCTCGGCCATGGAAAACCTTGTGTCCGGCTGCTCGGCCATGGAAAACCTTGTGTCCGGCTGCTCGGCCATGGAAAACCTTGTGTCTGGCTGCTCGGCCATGGAAACCCTTGTGTCCGGCTGCTCGGCCATGGAAAACCTTGTGTCCGGCTGCTCGGCCATGGAAAACCTTGTGTCCGGCTGCTCGGCCATGGAAACCCTTGTGTCCGGCTGCTCGGCCATGGAAAACCTTGTTTCCGGCTGCTCGGCCATGGAAACCCTTGTGTCCGGCTGCTCGGCCATGGAAAACCTTGTGTCCGGCTGCTCGGCCATGGAAAACCTTGTGTCCGGCTGCTCGGCCATGGAAAACCTTGTGTCCGGCTGCTCGGCCATGGAAACCCTTGTGTCCGGCTGCTCGGCCATGGAAACCCTTGTGTCCGGCTGCTCGGCCATGGAAACCCTTGTGTCCGGCTGCTCGGCCATGGAAACCTTGTGTCCGGCTGCTCGGCCATGGAAACCCTTGTGTCCGGCTGCTCGGCCATGGAAAACCTTGTGTCCGGCTGCTCGGCCATGGAAACCTTGTGTCCGGCTGCTCGGCCATGGAAACCCTTGTGTCCGGCTGCTCGGCCATGGAAAACCTTGTGTCCGGCTGCTCGGCCATGGAAACCCTTTTCATGAAGCTCCTGACGCACAGTTATTGTGCCGTTCTTGCTCCTTGACATTTACACTTCACAATAACAGCACTTACAGTTGACCAGAGCACCTCTAGCAAGGTAGAAATTTGACAAACTGACTTGTTGGAAAGGTGGCATCCTATGACAGTGCCACGTTGAAAGTCACTGAGCTCTTCAGTAAGGTCATTTTACTGCCAATGCTTGACTATGGAGTTTGCATGGCTGTGTGCTCAATTCTATACAGCTGTCAACAACGGTTGTGGCTGAAATAGCAGATCCACTCATTTGAATGGGTGTTCACATATTTCTGTATATATAGTGTAGACTCGAGGACACGCAATTTGGATCCAATTTACTCTTCACATCTGAGTGTCATGGCTGATGTTTGGGAATTTAACAAGGAAACTCAGACTCTTTCAGTCAGTGCCCGCTGTCAGAGTGTAACAAAGATGCAGGGAGTCAGGAGTTTAATAGTGACGAACAATTCAAAACATGCGAATCAACTCTGCCTGGTGAGTAATGATACAGATAAAGGGGAAGTAATCAGGGTAGTGATGAAGCCCAGGTGTGCCTAATGATTTGTGTTGTTTTTTTTGTTTTTTTTCACCTTTATTTAACCAGGTAGGCTAGTTGAGAACAAGTTCTCATTTGCAACTGCGACCTGGTTAGTAATGATACAGATAAAGGTGAAGTAATCAGGGTAGTGATGAAGTCCAGGTGTGCCTAATGATGCGTGGTTAGTAATGATACAGATAAAGGGGAAGTAATCAGGGTAGTGATGAAGTCCAGGTGTGCCTAATGATGCGTGGTTAGTAATCTGGCAGTGTTGAGCGATGGAGAGGGAGTAGATGTGACACAGGGCCTCGCCTTAATATCTCATCTGGAGTGTGAATCTGTCAGCAGCACTCTTCTCCTGCCAACCACTATCAGACAAAACAATAAATACAGACTGAATTTTCATTTCCAAAGTTATTACGTAACATTGAAACACTATTTTGCACCTGTCTCTCAGTTGCAATTGTCTCTGGTTGACACAGGCGTACACTTATAGTCCTCCTAGGGTCACCATCATCATGGTGACAGTAATTACTGATAGACCACCATCGTCATGGTGACAGTAATTACTGATAGACCACCATCGTCCTGGTGACAGTAATTACTGATAGACCGCCATCGTCCTGGTGGCAGTAATTACTGATAGACCGCCATCGTCCTGGTGACAGTAATTACTGAGAGACCGCCATCGTCCTGGTGACAGTAATTACTGATAGACCGCCATCGTCCTGGTGACAGTAATTACTGATAGACCGCCATCGTCCTGGTGACAGTAATTACTGAGAGACCGCCATCGTCCTGGTGACAGTAATTACTGATAGACCGCCATCGTCCTGGTGACAGTAATTACTGATAGACCGCCATCGTCCTGGTGACAGTAATTACTGAGAGACCGCCATCGTCCTGGTGACAGTAATTACTGATAGACCGCCATCGTCCTGGTGACAGTAATTACTGATAGACCGCCATCGTCCTGGTGACAGTAATTACTGAGAGACCGCCATCGTCCTGGTGACAGTAATTACTGATAGACCGCCATCGTCCTGGTGACAGTAATTACTGATAGACCGCCATCGTCCTGGTGACAGTAATTACTGAGAGACCGCCATCGTCCTGGTGACAGTAATTACTGATAGACCGCCATCGTCCTGGTGACAGTAATTACTGATAGACCGCCATCGTCCTGGTGACAGTAATTACTGATAGACCGCCATCGTCCTGGTGACAGTAATTACTGAGAGACCGCCATCGTCCTGGTGACAGTAATGACTGATAGACCGCCATCGTCCTGGTGACAGTAATCACTGATAGATATTGTCTGTGTTTTCTTTTTTACATCAAGCCTTCTGGTTTGCAACAACACAACAGTGAGCTTGGCTCTTCATTATGATCCATCAGTACATTTACAGACTCAATTTAAAATGTATTTTCTGAGAGGACATTGAGGAATGTGACAGCTGGGGCAATTCTCAGACAACGGACCATAACTGCTGGTTACACACGCACGCATGTCTGTACACACATCATTCTGGATGGAATGGCGACTACTCAACTGGCGAATGTGTTGGTTTAAACTCTCTTTTATTCTAAATTGAACTTGCAACTGATGTTATCATGTTGTAAAAAACACCACACAACCTTGACAGGGTATCTGTCTGTGAGAGTGTGTGTCACACATGTTTACGGGCACGCGATCCGTGTGGAGTGGATGTGGTGTGATGCATGTGGACAGTGGTGGGGCCTGTTTGAGTTGTTGTAATGTTTCAAAGGCCAGACACCAGACTATAGATGTGTGTTACTTTTCACAAAGGCTCCATTGTTGCCGAGCGACAGTTGAGATTAAGTTGAGGGTTAACTGCTGCCTCATGATTTACACCTCAGTCGGATCCTCACTCCCTCACCTGAAATATTCACACACACACTCACACTCAAGAAAGACATAACTACACTATGGCAGGAGATTTCTGGGCATTCCATTTGTGTTGCGTACCATCCGGTAGATTTTCACTCCAACCCTAGTCTAGCGCACCTGATTCTAATAATTAGCTGGTTGATAAGCTGATTTAGGTTTGTTCCTGTCCAAATCAAGGTCATGCCATCTTCAGGCCTGACTTACTGAACAATTGCATCTATTACCGGCTAGAAACAATGAAACATCCAACATTAACTTCATTCATTTGTGGTCCATTGTTTCATTAAGGTCACAGTTGACCTGGTTGTGGTTGATGTGATGTGGTTTTCCCCATGTAGAAAACAATACTAAAATGCCTTTCAACTTTAACAAATAAGGATTTAAAAGATCTCACTAATTCCCTCATCGCTAATGTCAAGGATAATTTAATTCATCAACAGCAGCTTGTGTACTTAAACAGTCCAGGCACACACACAAGCACACATTCCCACACCTTAGTGTGGTGACAAAGGGTATCTGAACCTCCCTGCTAGATAAACATACCTGTCCAACAGGTGTATTTGGCTGCCTGTCAAAATGTGACTCCAGCACGTAGCTTACTGGAACCCTACAGTCTGCTGCCAGGAAAATCATGGAGAGAGGGTGGGGGCGCAGCTTTCATATATATATATGTGTGTGTGAGAGAGCGAGATTGTTGTTCTGATTAATATAATAGTTGTAGTTGTTGTTAATGGTAATCCCATGTCCACTATTATTGCTGTTGGTCCCACCATTTGTTTATTGTTTGAATATATATAGATAGATAGGTTTTTTTTTATATATGTATACTTTGACCATGTAAGTAATAATGAACTTGCCATGTCAATAAAATCAGTTGAATTGAATTGAGCGAGAGAGAGAGAGAGAGAGAGAGAGAGAGAGAGAGAGAGAGAGAGAGAGAGAGAGAGAGAGAGAGAGAGAGAGAGAGAGAGAGAGAGAGAGAGAGAGAGAGAGGGATTATTGGTTGGTGAAGGGGTCAATCAACTATGACCTTTTAAAAGTCACTCATTAAACAAATCTCAGTAACTTTAATTTTCTCCAAAAGACTCAGACACAGACACATACAGTACACACACACATGGGCCACTGATTAACCAGTTCAAGATAAGTTCAAGATAACATTCTTCCAGTGAAGCGAGAAAATGTGTGAAAATTAAGTTAGTTTTTTGTTTGCTTTTTGTTTCACACTGTAACATATTTCTGCCTGCAACATAACATGAATAAACATAGTTGCATTCATTAATTTGCATAATACACTGTTCATGTAAAAATCTGAGAGTCTGTGTCTTATTACCTCATCAAAACACATGCCACCTCAGACATGGATCTAGATCCAATGGCCCAGTTGGTTGGCGTTTTGACCAATGATTGATATATACACTTGATGACTAATAGGGGGTGCTGTGTTGAGGCCATCGTGCCTCCATCTTGGCACTCCCCCAAAACCACTCAGTAAGTAATTCCTTTAATTTACAGTGTTGAATAACACTAGTACGTGAACAATATTTTTTAGTGAACAACTGCTTCATTTTGCCATTATAATAAGGTTTGTAGCAACATGGAAAATCGTTGTGGAAATCTGTTGTAGCTCAAGTCCACTACAAAATCCACAATGCAATGCTCTCTCTATGGGCAGGCTGGCTGGCTAGCTAGTTAGGTAACTACTTAGCGAACAGAGCTGCACAAAATAATACCGAAGACAATATCAGCATGTAAAATACCTTGTTAGCTGTAAAATAGCCTAACAAACTGCACAATTCATTTAGGCATCTACAGTCTCACCATGTTCAATCCGTGTTAGTGTGTGTGTGTGTGTGTGTGTGTGTGTGTGTGTGTGTGTGTGTGTGTGTGTGTGTGTGTGTGTGTGTGTGTGTGTGTGTGTGTGTGTGTGTGTGTGTGTGTGTGTGTTTGTTTCAAGGGCACCATTGAAAAGATCATCATGAACTTTATGTTATATCAGCCAATATAGTAAGTTACAATTAGCCTTTTTATTGGTATGTGTATACTTCACAAACATCCTTTCCTGCTCACTGAAAGGCAGATGTAGGCTACACTTGATTACTGATTTCTCTCTCTCTCTTTCTATCTCATTCACACACACCCACAGGACCATTCACACAGTTCAGTCACTCAGCCCTATCCAGTGGACATGATGCTTTCAAGGTCCTGCACAACCGCCTCCTACGACACCCTGATGAGAAGCAATAAGCTTGGCCCCGTGACAGTAAGTCAAAATACCTGTCAAACACTGCTGTACCATAATGTTCTGAAACAATATGACTCTAGAACAGTTTTACAATGCTCAGCAGTGATTATTGATCTCTTTCACTCTATATCTCTCTCTCTCTCATTTTCACAGCTGACTCACAGATGGTATGTAGGCTGGTTGATGGCACCTGCAGGCCTGTTTGAGGGGACAACTGGACAGAACATATCAGAATGCTTGGACCTCAGCTGAGACCCTCCTCTCCTTCCACGTCCTTCAAGATAAGCTTTTCTTTACACTTCCTTTTAGGCATGTTGCTCTCAAGGTGTGTCTCTCCATTTCTCTCATGTCCTGTGGTATTACCTATAGATGACTGTTTGACACTTTCCATTTCTTTGCCTATGTATGGTTTTCTACATCAGTCTATTTGTGTGTTACCTGTGTGTTTAAATATTGTGTCCCTCTCGCACAATTTGTATGATACCTCAACTGCCCAATGCTCTCTTTCTCTCTTCCTCTCTGGGATTAGGGATTAGGGGACATTGCTTTGCTGTTGGCACCTCCTTATTCAACATTTTTCTCACTGTTGTTCAACTGCTCTTTGATTAATTCGGTTTAATTCAATGTTTACATTTGCTTCAAGTGTGTTTTTTACTGAAAGTTGGCAGGTGGCACTTGTATGGAGACTACTGTAGCTCTGTTGGTGTAACTTTTATAAATAACTTTAACACCTTTTGGAAACAGAAGATGCTCGTAAGGAATGATGGTCCATCCAAATCATCTTGGCTCCTGGACTGTCTGTGTATTTCAAAGCTGCCTTGAGACAATGACTTATCAGTGACCCAAGCCCTGATCAGATAATCCCTACCATTGTATCGCTAAGTCGTCGTAGTGCTGCTGCAAATGTACATTGTCCAAGTGGTGTTGGCAGTCATAATGTAAGTAACCTCATTTATGTCCCTCTAACTCCCCTGAATGCCTCTTTCAATCCTACAACTACCTCTGATATGTCTTCCAGTAAAGAAATAAAAACAATCAAACCCTCAGATAAGTGCTATAAATAGCCCACATTAACATATGTAGCCTAAGAAACAACGTTCATAAAATCTAGAACTTGCTAGTAACAGATAACATTCATATACTGTCTATAACTTTGATAATATAGTGGTAGCAATATATGGTTTCAACATTTTCCAAAGCAAATGCCATTGGTGGAGGTTTTTCCGTTTATGTTCAAAGTCATATTCCTGTAAAGCTTAGAGACAATCTAATGTTAAATACTGTTTAATTAATTTGGCTACAGGTTCATCTGCCTCACCTAAAGCCCGTTCTTCTGTGAAGCTGCTATAGACCACCAAGTGCTAACAGTCAGTATCTGGATAATATGTGTGAAATGCTTGATAATGTATGTGATATAAACAGAGAGGTATATTTTCTGTGTGACTTAAATATTGACTGGCTTTCATCAAGCTGCCCACTCAAGAAAAAGCTTCAAACTGTAATCAGTGCTTGCAACCTGGTTCAGGTTATCATTCAACCGACCAGGGTATTTACAAATAGCACAGCAATAAAATCATCCACATGTATTGATCACATATTTTTCTAATGCTGCAGAAATCTGTTCTAAAGCAGTATGGACACCCATCAGATGTAGTGATCATAATATAATAGCCATATCTAGGAAAGCCAAAGGCTGAGCCTAATGTAGTGTATAAGACGTCATACAATAGGTTTTGTAGCGATTGGTGGTGATGTAGGTAGTGATGTTGAGGATGTAAATAAGATTTGTTGTTCTGTGGTGTGTAATGAGGAGCAGACATATGCTGCACTTGACACATGTTTGAAATGTCTTATTCTAGTTAAATGACTGTAAAAACAATTAAATTCCCGTGGATTGATGAGGAATTTAAAAATTCTATGGTTAAGAAGGATGACACAGGAGGTGAAATGTTATTAATTCTAATGAAAGAAGTGGAAATGTTGTTCCCTTGTCATATAATTGTTATATGTACTATCAATACAGCATTACAAATAGTTCAATTTGGGTCCCGAGGCAAAACCAGTTGAGAACCACTGCACCTTCATTAATATAATAAATTGGGGATTAGAGAGCCCCAACCATTGTCCTTTAGGGCTGGTTTGCCTTAGCCTCAAAGGCAGATTAATCCTATATGCCACCAGCAACCATACACAATACACTGAGTATACAAAACATTAAGAACACCTGCTCTTTCGATTACATAGACTGACCAGGTGAATCCTGGTGAAATCTTTGATCCCTTACTGATGTAATTTGATAAATACACTTCAACCAGTGTACAGTTGAAGTAGGAAGTTTAAGTCATTAAGTCATTAAAATTCATTTTTCAACCACTCCACACATTTCTTGTTAACAAACCATAGTTTTGCAAGATGGTTAGGACATGTACTTTGTGCATGACACAAGTAATTTTTCCAACAATTGTTTATAGACAGATTATTTCACTTAAAATTCACTGTATCACAATTCCAGTGGGTCAGAAGTTTGCATACACTAAGTTGACTGTGCCTTTAAACAGCTTGGAAAATGTCAGAAAATGATGTCATGGCTTTAGAAGCTTCTGATAGGCTAATTGACATAATTTGAGTCAATTGGAGGTGTACCTGTGGATGTGTTTGAAGGCCTACCTTCAAAACACAACGAGACGGCCTACAGGGAGGAGGTGAGGGCCCTCGGAGTGTGGTGTCAGGAAAATAACCTCACACTCAACGTCAACAAAACTAAGGAGATGATTGTGGACTTCAGGAAACAGCAGAGGGAACACCCCCCTATCCACATCGATGGAACAGTAGTGGAGAGGGTAGGAAGTTTTAAGTTCCTCGGCATACACATCACAGACAAACTGAATTGGTCCACTCACACAGACAGCATCGTGAAGAAGGTGCAGCAGCGCCTCTTCAACCTCAGGAGGCTGAAGAAATTCGGCTTGTCACCTAAAGCACTCACAAACTTCTACAGATGCACAATCGAGAGCATCCTGGCGGGCTGTATCACCGCCTGGTACGGCAACTGCTCCGCCCTCAACCGTAAGGCTCTCCAGAGGGTAGTGAGGTCTGCACAACGCATCACCGGGGGCAAACTACCTGCCCTCCAGGACACCTACACCACCCGATGTTACAGGAAGGCCATAAAGATCATCAAGGACATCAACCACCCGAGCCACTGCCTGTTCACCCCGCTATCATCCAGAAGGCGAGGTCAGTACAGGTGCATCAAAGCTGGGACCGAGAGACTGAAAAACAGCTTCTATCTCAAGGCCATCAGACTGTTAAACAGCCACCACTAACATTGAGTGGCTGCTGCCAACACACTGACACTGACTCAACTCCAGCCACTTTAATAATGGGAATTGATGGGAAATTATGTAAATATATCACTAGCCACTTTAAACAATGCTACCTTATATAATGTTACTTACCCTACATTATTCACCTCGTATGCATACGTATATACTGTACTCTATATCATCGACTGCATCCTTATGTAATACATGTATCACTAGCCACTTTAACTATGCCACTTTGTTTACATACTCATCTCATATGTATATACTGTACTCGATACCATCTACTGTATCTTGCCTATGCTGCTCTGTACCATCACTCATTCATATATCCTTATGTACATATTCTTTATCCCCTTACACTGTGTATTAGACAGTAGTTTTGGAATTGTTAGTTAGATTACTTGTTGGTTATTACTGCATTGTCAGAACTAGAAGCATAAGAATTTCGCTACACTCGCATTAACATCTGCTAACCATGTGTATGTGACAAATAAACATTTATTTTATTTGATTTGGATTTGATTTAACAAGCTAACTTTCAGGGGATAAACTAGATGTCTATATTTGCTTTACATCAATAGTGGTGTGATAGTAGTCTGACTGACAACTTTACCAAGACCAGGACTTGCTGGTGTTAAGCTATATGGGTCTGTGTATCTCACATTCATTGGTTATTTGACTCAAAAGACGACTTGGGAAAATGAAAAATGGCTCGGTTTTTGTTATTGGTTTCTGAATTTGAAAAACTAAAATCAGAAATCGACTTGTTTTCTGATTTAATTGTGTCAAAATTGGACATGTAATAATGGAAAACAAATAACAACTAAATGTATTCAATTAATACATTTTTGTTCTTTGTTTGTGATTCAAGGGCAGTATTTTCATTTTTGGGAAAAAAAACGTTCCCGTTGTAAACAGGATATTTGGTCAGGACAAGATGCTAGAATATGCATATAATTGACAGCTTAGGATAGAAAACACTCTAACGTTTCCAAAACTGTAAAGATATTGTCTGTGAGTATAACAGAACTGATGTTGCAGGCGAAAGCCTGAGAAAAATCCAATCTGGAAGTGCCCCATTGAAAGCGCTGCAATGAGTCCCTATTGAGCTGTGAATGGGCTATCAACCAGATTACGCTTTCTACGTATTCCCCAAGGTGTCTACAGCATTGTGACGTAGTTTTACGCATTCATGTTGAAGAATAGCCGTAGGCGGCTACATTGCGCATGTGGTCACCTGATGCCCCCAGAGAGATTATCGTGTAAAATACAGAGGTAGCCATTACTCGGTCCTACTGAAAAACGAATTGTCCCGGTGGATATATTATCGAATAGATATTTGAAAAACACCTTGAGGATTGATTATAAACAACGTTTGCCATGTTTCTGTCGATATTATGGAGCTAATTTGGAATATTTTTCGCCGTTTTCGTGACTGCAATTTCCGGGCGATTTCTCAGCCAAACGTGAATAACAAACAGAGCTATTTCGCCTACAAAAATAATATTTTGGAAAAAATAAACATTGGCTATCTAACTGGGAGTCTCGTGAGTGAAAACATCCGAAGCTCATCAAAAGTAAACGATTTAATTTGATTGCTTTTCTGATTTCCGTGACCAAGTTACCTGCTGCTACAGTGCCTTGCGAAAGTATTCGGCCCCCTTGAACTTTGCAACCTTTTGCCACATTTCAGGCTTCAAACATAAAGATATAAAACTGTATTTTTTGTGAAGAATCAACAACAAGTGGGACACAATCATGAAGTGGAACGACATTTATTGGATATTTCAAACTTTTTTAACAAATCAAAAACTGAAAAATTGGGCGTGCAAAAGTATTAAGTTAACCTGTTGATCCTACCCCCTACTTTTTCGAACATTCTGTTAAAAATCGCGCAACATTTCAGCGCCCTGTTACTCAGGCCAGGAATATAGTACATGCATATGATTAGTATGTGTGGATAGAAAACACTCAGACGTTTATAAAACTGGTTAAATCACGGCTGTGACTATAACAGAACGTGCGTTTCATCGAAAAGTGCAGGAAAATCTGATCACTGAAAATGGAAAAATATATCCACCACTTCAACCCATTGTTATAGGCGAACGACATTAAATGGGGCTGAGGTTGCAGTACCTACAGCTTCCACACGATGTCAACAGTCTTGTCATTTGCCTAATCTTTGTTTCTTGGAGTCAATCACCACCTTCCGGAGACACCTGAAACCCCACCTCTTTAAGGAATACCTAGGATAGGATAAGTAATCCTTCTCACCCCCCCCCTTTAAGATTTAGATGCACTATTGTAAAGTGACTATTCTACTGGATGTCATAAGGTGAATGCACCAATTTGTAAGTCGCTCTGGATAAGAGCGTCTGCTAAATGACTTTAATGTAAATGTAAATGGTCAAACGAACAAGAGACAGGCTTTTTCTTCAGGTGGTGATTAACAAAAGGCTCAGCTGTGTCTCAATATATTTCATTTGTGATTTTTATGAATAGGAATATTTTCTAGGGATATTTATGTCCGTTGCGCTATGCTAATTGGTGTCAGGCGATGATTACGCTCCCGCATGCGGGATGGGGAGTCAGTAGAGGTTAATCCAAAAAATGTCAGTAATGTGCTACTACATCTACTGAAAGTTGAAAGATGTCACTCTGGTGGAGTTAGCGGGTTCAAAGTGTAACACGAGCATAAAGTCCATTTTCCAGTTGTTTCTTTGCTCAGAGTAAAACAAAGTAAAACACACCATTCCCAGTCCTAATGTCAATGCAATAAACCATGCTCATTTAAAGTTTCTAGTTTTAATGGCACGTGGACAAGTACAGTGTAATACCTTTCCTGCAAGCTCTAAGCCCAACAATGCAGTAAACAATATCAAAGTAGTAGTAAAAATAGCATAAGGTAGAAGAAATAAAAAATAAGAAATAAGAAGCTATATACAGGGTCAGTTCCAATACCATATTTACATTGTGCAGGAATAGTGTAGTGATAGAGGTAGATACAGTGCCTTATGAAAGTATGTAGACCCCTTGACATTTTCAGCCTTATTTTAAAAAGAATTAAACTGTTTTTTTCGCTCATCAATCTACACACAATACACCATAATGACACAGCAAAAACAGTTTTTTATACATTTTTGCAAATGTATTAAAAATAAAAAACAGAAATATCAAATTTAAAGTATTCAAACTCTAAACTCAGTACTTTGTTGAAGCACCTTTGGTAGTGATTACAGAATCAAGACTTCTTGGGTATGACACTACTTGGCACACAAGTATTTGGGGAGTTTCTCCCATTCTTCTCTGCAGATCCTCTCAAGCTCTGTCAGGTTGGATGGGAAGTGTCGCTGCACAGCTATTTTCAGGTCACTCGAGAGATTTTCGATCGGGTTCAAGTCCGGGCTCTGGCTGGGTCACTCAAAAACCTTCAGAAACTTGTCCGGAAGCTGAACCTGCACTGTCTTGGCTCTGTGCTTAGGGTCGTTGTCCTGTTGGAAGGTGAACCTTAGACCCCAGTCTGAGGTCCTGAGTGCTCTGGAGCTGGTTTTCATCAAAGATCTCTCTATAGTTTGCTCCGTTCATCGTTGCCTCGATCCTGACTAGTCTTCCAGTCCCTGCCATTGAAAAACATCCCACAGCATGATTCTGCCACCACCATGCTTCTACGTAGGGATGGGGCCAGGTGTTCTCCAGACATGATGCTTTACATTGAGGCCGAAGAGTTCAATCTTGGTTTCATTACACCAGAGAATCTTGTTTCTCATTGTCTGAGAGTCTTTAGGTGCCTTCTGGCAAACTCCAAGCGGGCTGTCATGTGCCTTTTACTGAGGAGTGGCTTCTGTCTGTCCACAAGTTGGAGAATAAGTTGGAGAATAGTTTGCCTCACTATGCCTCTGCCTCTACTTACACCTATGCAGTGTAATATTTCTGTTGCTGATAATCTACTTAAGGATGGTTACAGAGATATAATGACTTACAGTCATGCGACCAGGCTTACTGCTTCTCATCTTGGTGTAGTACAGTACCTTGAGAGCATCGTGTCCACTGGATAGGGTGAGTGAATCATTCTGGCTATGGATATGAAGGATATCAACACATTAACACACCAGAGGATGTACTGATTCAATTTGGAGCTCTGATAGGGAGTTTAGCTTATATTTAGATTTTTGAATTCTGCTTTGCCATTAAAATCATAATAAACACTGACAACTAAATTATTGTATTATTGATTAATAATAACAATAAAAAATGAACCCCAAAAGGTTATTTGAGGAACAATTAATGGGGGTTCTTTGAAGAACGTATAGAGGTTCCCCCACAGTTTCAATTTGAAGAACCCCTAAAAGATCTTCCAGGAACATTTTTCTTTTTAGAGTGTACATTCCGAGAAGTAGGCCAATTGTCTTAGCAATAGTCTTGTTCACAACTGAAGAGTGTAGCTTACATCTGACTGTCAGTGAGCAGGAAAGGGTGTTTGTGAAGTATACCCATACCAATAAAAATGCTCATTTTATCTTACTGTAACTACATGAAGTTCATGATGATCTGCTCAGATGCCATACTGTGCCCTTCTCCTGTGGGAACATTCCAAACACACACACACACATCAGCACTAATTGGATATTGTTGCATGTGTAAGCAATAACTAAGTTAGCTATGTATTGTGCCAGGTAGGTAAAAGTGCTAGATAGTAACTGCAATTGATTATTACTCAGTCAATAAGCACCATCAGCCAGCCAGAACATCTAGCTAAGTCAGCTACAGAAAGTAATGGAGAAATCCCAACTTTCTTCAGCAAGTAGCTCTGGCCGGGCAGCATCATCTTGTAGTATGTTGAGGGACTAACTTACTTCCACTAGCTACTACTAGCTAGTAAGACTATAGCCAGTAACCAGATAGAGCTAGCCAGCCTGCTAGCTAGTCAGTAGCCAGTTTGCTAGTTAGCCAGTTGTATCCAGCCAGTGCTAGCCAACTTTGTTCAGTTGTTGTTGAGTTTATTCTATTGGCATGCCAAGTTCTGTATCTTAGCCAACCAAAAATGAAAAATGTAATACAATTTTATAAGGCTCAATGCCTTATTTGTTTTCTGTTATTCCATGTCCAGTCTTGCTTGACACAATAACTTAGAAAACTAGTCAACCTCCGATTTTCATTTTGTAAATGCAGAAACCAAAAACGAAAATCTAGGCATTTTCCCACTTTGTCTTTTAAATCAAATAAGCAATTAATTGATGATACACAGACCTAAATTACACATGTTGTTTGCTTGGTTTTAGCGGAGCTGGGGGGCAATGAGACCCCCAGCTCCGCTAAAACCATTTACAACTATGTGCGGTTTTCAAGGGATTGATTAGTTTTATAACTATTAGGTTTTAATATCACCACCTCTTGAAGAGCACATTTCTAATTATGATATGTGAGGGTAGCCAATCTATTTGGCATGTGTGTAATACACCTCAATATATGTGAGTAGTTACTGCCCCAACATCCTGTCAAGCCCATCTTTCTTTCTTTCTTTCTTTCTTTCTTTCTTTCTTTCTTTCTTTTTTATCTTGTTTATTCATTTTATATTCATCTTTCTTTACATCCACTGTGTGTTTAGCTGGTGTCTGATTGTCCCCCTCTCAGGTCAACTGAATGAGATGCAGGAACACCCTGATTGGACTCATTTCACTTGGATTGTTGGCTGCTTAAATATACCAAGGTTTCTCCTGATGCTCCATTGAACCCTGACCCCCTAACCCTTACTCTAACTCTAACCCATACTAACCCATATTGGCACTTAGCTAGAGTCCCAACCCTTAATTTACTTGTTCTAAAATGGGGATTCAGGTACATCCGGACCAACACATGAATTAGGTCACGGCTCAATGCTTCCCATGAAGTCAACAGTCATAAAGTCTGGGATAGAATACAGTTACTGGCAGAGGACATGAAGTCATGGCAACAAGTGCTGTGTGGGAGGGATGAATGTTTGATTATGCAGGTAGAGAAGGAGCGGTGCCTTTGATTTTACACCTGATCCACAGCTATTAGTGGGCACGTGCACAGATAGGGGTCTAGTTGTGCCGAGCACATGCCACTTTGCCTTCCCACTCACCAAGTGCCTTTTTTGGTGGTGGTATATACAGTGCCGTGGTAATGTATTTGGTGGCTGTAGTGTGATGGTTTGGGGATGCTATTCTGCCTTATGACCTGAATTCTGCTCTGTATCAGATAATTCTACGGGAGAATGTCAGGCCATCAGTCTGTGAGCTGATGCCGAAGCACAGCTAGGTCATGCAACAAGACAATGATTCAAAACACTCAATTAAGTCCACATGAAAATGTCTAGAAAGCAACAAAGTTTTGGAATGTCCTAGTCAAAGTCTAGACCTAATCCCAATTGAGATGTTATGGCAGGACTTGAAATGAACAGTTCATGCTTGAAAACACACACATTTCGCTGAGTTAAAGCAATTCTGCATTGACGAGAGGGCCAAAAGTCCTCCACAGCGACATGAGAGACTGATCAACAAATACAGGAAGCGTTTGGTTGGAGTAATTGCAGCTAAAGGTGGCACAACCAGTTATTGAGTGTAAGGGGGCAAAAACAAATCACACACGGGCATTGGGTGTTGCATAACTTTGTTTATTAAATACATTAAAAAGGTATGGAATTGTTGTTATTTGTTCACTCAGGTTCCTTTTATCTAATATTATGTTTTGATGGAAGATCAAAAATATGCAACAGTAGAGAAAATTAGGAAGGCGGCAATACATTTTCACAGCACGATATATATATATATACATACATACAGTTGTGGCCAAAAGTTTTGGGAATGACACAAATTTACATTCTCATGAAGTCTGCTGCCTCAGTTTGCATGATGGCAATTTGCATATACCCCAGAATGTTATGAAGAGTGATCAGATGAATTGCAATTAATTGCAAGGACCCTCTTTGCCATGCAAAAGAACTGAATCACCCCAAAAACTTTTCCACGGAATTTCAGCCCTGCCACAAAAGGACCAGCTGACATCATGTCAGTAATTCTCTCGTTAACACAGGTGTGAGTGTTGACGAGGACAAGGCTGGAGATCACTCTGTCATGCTGATTGAGTTCGAATAACAGACTGGATGTTTCAAAAGGTGGGTGGTACTTGGAATCATTGTTCTTCCTCTGTCAACCATGGTTACCTGCAAGGAAACATGTGCCGTCATCATTACTTTGCACAAAAAGGGCTTCACAGGCAAGGATATTGCTGCCAGTAAGATTTCACCTAAATCAACCATTTATCCGATCATGTAGAACTTCAAGAAGAGCGGTTCAATTTTTGTGAAGAAGACTTCAGGGCACCCAAGAAAGTCCAGCAAGCACCAGGACCGTCTCCTAAAGTTGATTTAGCCGCGGGATCAGGGCACCACCAATACAGAGCTTGCTCAGGAATGGCAGCAGGCAGGTGTGAGTGCATCTGCATGCACAGTGAGGCGAAGATTTTTGGAGGATGGCCTGGTGTCAAGAAGGGCAGTAAAGAAAACACTTCTCTCCAGGAAAGAAATCAGGGACAGACTGATATTCTGCAAAAGGTACAGCGATTGGACTGCTGAGGACTGGGGTAAAGTCATTTTCTCTGATGAATCCCCTTTCCAATTGTTTGGGGCATCCAGAAAAAAACTTGTCCGGAGAAGACAATGTGGTCGTTACCATCAGTCCTGTGTCATGCCAACAGTAAAGCATCCTGAGACCATTCATGTGTGGGGTTGCTTCTCAGCCAAGGGAGTGGGCTCACTGACAATTTTGCCTAAGAACACAGCCATGAATAAAGAATGGTACCAACACATCCTCCGAGAGCAACTTCTCCCAACCATCCAGGAACAGTTTGGTGATGAACAATGTCTTTTCCAGCATGATGGAGCACCTTGCCATAAGGCAAAAGTGATAACTAAGTGGCTCGGGGAACAAAACATCGATATTTTGGGTCCATGGCCAGGAAACTCCCCAGACATTAAACCCATTGAGAACTTGTGGTCAATCCTCAAGAGGAGGGTGGACAAACAAAAACCCACAAAAGCTGACAAACTCCAAGCATTGATTATGCAAGAATGGGCTGCCATCAGTCAGGATGTGGCCCAGGAGTTAATTGACAGCATGCCAGGACAGATTGCAGATGTCTTGAAAAGAAGGGTCAACACTGCAAATATTGTCAATAAAAGCCGTTGACACTTGTGAAATGCTTGGAATTATAAAATATCTTGACACTGAAGAAGCAAACTTTGTGGAAATTAATATTTGTGTCATTCTCAAAACTTTTGGCCACGACTGTATATATATATATATATATATATATATATGCCTGTTGTGTATGTGTTTGCGCATATTGTGTATGTGAGTTAATGTGTGAATAAGTGCTAACTGGAAGTTGTTTTCTGGTATGACCGTATTAGGAACATGAAGAGGAAGTAGCAGTGAGAGTTGGAAATGTCAGTGCACTGCGAAATACAACATTTTTCACACCTGCAAGAGGATGTTGTTGTAGTCTACACATCCACCTCTGTAAATGTGCAAGAAACCAATAGACACACACTCCCACTTCCAAATCATAGTATACATTCATGTGAGTGTGATTAATGACACATCCTTGCCATGACACACACACAAACTATATAGGCACAAGAACTGCATAACCTGCAAAGCCTCGCCCAGTGGAGTTGCTCAATTCTGGAAAAGACAGAGAAGAGTCACCAGAAACTCCCTGACAGTAACATGAGTGACAGACGAGCTACACTTAAAGAGACCATAAAGACAAAGACTAACAAGTTAATTACCATGCGTCAATCCAAGACATAATAGAGAATAGACTACCAAGGCAAACAAGTTACGATGAGGCAACACAGTTCATAATATATGTTTTAAAACGGTTCTGTGAAGACATGCTATCAAAATGGCTGCTGGTAACATTCCCTGGAGCCTGAAGATGATGATAGGAGAATTGACAGCCGGTGGCTACTGTGTGGGATGGAGGGATCATGACATGACATGCGTTTCTGTTTTGTCTTGTTTTCGTCTTCAGATAATCGTGAGTGGAGTTCACTTGAAGAATCAAATCAAACCCTTGATTAGATGAATCTGGTGTGTTAGTACTGGGTGTTGTGTTATGCCGTGTTGATCTCCAGAACCTGGACTGGGCCTCTAGTGCTCTGGGTCTCTAGTGAAAGTAACATATTATTATCTCTATCCAGTGAAAGTGGGATTATGTTTGACTGTGTAATTTAGTCTTCATACTGCCCTATTTGTTGTACAGTCAGTAACATTAATGGTGAATCCCAAACCAGCCCCTCGCCACTGCCAACTCGTTCAGGGGGCCCTCCGTTGTCATGTGTTGGTGAAGAAACTCTTGAGGGTGACTTATAGAGTGGTGAGGAGATCAATAAACCCATCAATCTCTGGAAACACTCATGACTTCTCCACAAACGGGCATGAAATTCAAATGGCATTAAATTCAAATTCCCCTGTTGTTTTACAAGATATAAACCTCAGAAATAGTTCAACATTTCATTTGGGAGGTATTTAATTTCTTTATGTGTCAAGCCTCGAAAACAGACACAAACACAGGTGTCAATTCCTGTGTGTATCAAATCAAAAGCTATTTTTCAGTCTCTCGGTCCTAGTTCTGATGCACCTGTACTGACCTCGCCTTCTGAATGGTAGCGGGGGTGAACAGACAGTGGCTCGTGTGGTTGTTGTCCTTGATGATCTTTTTTGCCTTCCTGTGACATCGGGTGCTGTAGGTGTCCTGGAGGGCAGGTAGTTTGCCCCTGGTGATGCGTTGTGTAGATCGCACCACCCTCTGGAGAGGCCTGCGGTTGTGGGCGGTGCAGTTTCCATACCAGGTGGTGATACAGCCCGACAAGATGCTCTCAATTGTGCATCTATAGACGTTTGGGAGGGTTTTAGGTGACAAGCCAAATTTCTTCAGCCTCCTGAGGTTGAAGAGGAGCTATTGCGCCTTCTTCACCACACTGTCTGTGTGGGTGGACCATTTCAGTTTGTCTGTGATGTGTACGCCGAGGAACTTGAAACTTGAGTGAGAGGTTGTTTTCCTGACCACACTCTGAGTGCCCTCACCTCCTCCCTATAGGCTGTCTCGTCGTTGATGATGATCAAGCCTACTACTGTTGTGTTGTCTGCAAACTTGATGATCGAGTTGGAGGTATGCATGGCCACGCAGTCATGGGTGAACAGGGAGTACAGGGAGTACAGGAGGGGGCTGAGCACGCACCCTTGTTGAGGATCAGTTAAGTGGAGATGTTGTTTCCTACCTTCACCACCTGGGGGCGGCTCGTCAGGACGTCCAGTAACCAATCACACAGGGCGGGGTTAAGACCCAGGGCCCCAAGTTTAATGATGAGCTTGGATGGTACTATGGTGTTGAATGCTGAGCTGTAGTAAATGAACAGCCTTCTTACATAGGTATTCGTCTTGTCCAGATGGGATACGACAGTGTGCAGTGTGATGGCAATTGCATCGTCTGTGGACCTATTGGGGCGGTATACAAATTGCAGTGGATCTAGGGTGACAGGTAAGGTGGAGGTGATATGATCCTTGACTAGTCTCTCCACTTCATGGTGACAGAAGTGAGTGCTCCGGGGTGATAGTCATTCATTTCAGTTATCTTTGCCTTCTTGGGTACAGGAACAATGGTGGCCATCTTGAAGCATGTGTGTACAGCAGACTGGGATAGGGATAGGGAGATGTGTGTTTGTGTGCGTGTGCGTGCGTGCATATGCGCATGTGGGAAAACGTGGGCGCAAGTGGAAAAAAAAAACATCACCAAGAAACGGCAATGCCATCCTCCTCTCTTTCATGGCTATTACAGTACACGCTGTCGAGTACACGCTTTTAGTTTTTATTGTCCTAGGCTGCCTAGCTAAAATGCTTGCTCGTTAGCCTACACATCTAGCTACAAATTGAACTTCCATCCTCTCAGGCCAGGGGCATAATGTATGAATTTATCTTTAGATCAAGCCTACTTGCCGTTGAAATCATTGGCCAGTACGGAGAATTACGTGAAACCACAAGTCCAAATCCCTATCTCCATTCATGGCTAATTTAGGAAAGGGACGATTTTAGCTAGCTAGCTAGCCACTGGAGAACAACGACACAACGAGATGCAACAATTCATTAATTTTTTTGTAAATTACATTTGGCTTTTGTAAATGACGTTAAAAATAAATCAATTACGTTTGCTCTTGTGATTGGTGTAAAGCCAAATCCAAACGGTGTTCCCTTGACCTTTTGTTTTGATGCGCCAGGACCTTTCACAGTTGAGCTCCCTCAGTTTAGCTCAAAGCAGATTGGCTACTATTTAATTATTTTTTTAATCATTCAGTGCTACAGGTGGTAACAATGTCATACTATTTTTAACCAGACAACATCAGATAGATGGCCTACACATACTGAGACAGAGGGGTCGCTGTTTTTCTCCCTCAGATGCTTTTTCCGTTGAGATACATTCAGCCTCTTGAAAATTGAAGGAAATCTAGAAAACACAGAGACGAAAGACATATACTGTATATATATTTTTTGTCAATTCTTTGGGGAAGCCTGGCTTCTTTTGGCATCCATGAATATATGCCACTGTGAGTAACCAACACTTTACACTCATATACTTTTCCGTGGCTACAGCTAGAGATGCAAGTGTCATTTGGTTAGCTAACAAGAAATGTGAATTGCTTTGCTAGCTAGCAGGCTATGTTGAATTTCAACAATTTCAACAGCATATTTCTTAGTTGTCAATCAAATGTATATGGCATCAATCAAATGGGTGGGCAGGCAAGTTCCCATTCAGTTGTCAAAACGTGTGTTGGGACAAGCATGCACTGGCAGGCAGTCTGCAGAAAGACGAGCAGGCTGCTATTCCCTATTGTTTCAGTGAAAATTTGACGGCCAACTACCTTAAAAAGTTTGAGAGGGTTTATCTAATGGTCCCTCATTAGATATGAGCTTATCTCGCATTAGTTGTTGATCATGTTGTTGTTGATGTGTTGTTGTTGATGTGTATAGGTAACTGAGGGAGAGAGCCTACATTTTCATAGTGGTTTGATCAATAGAAGTTCCCAAATGTAAGAGGACCCATGGTATTTACATATTTACATATTTGCAGAAATCCATTCAGGTGTACTTGTTGCTTTTGGCGAAGGCAAATGCGTTCTAATGATCTAAAGTTGCGCTGTTGCCTGTAAACACACAGTCCAGTTCAAAGGAGAGAGAATGGAACCAGCAGAGGGAGGGAAAAACTATCTCTGGAAGATGGCCACAGAGAGAGAGAAGCTGTGCTGAAAGAACCACGAAGATGGTGACAAACCCGTGATTTATGTTTGTTGTAGTTTAAAGATTATCCTATTGTGTTCTTGTTTCATCTGGAGAAGAAGATGTGTGTTTTTCCTTGGAAGATTTTTCATTGATTATGTTAGAATGTTTTTGGTTGACAAAATACCCTCAATAGAGAACCGTGTTCAATCAGAAAAACCTACTCTTGACTCGTTTATTCCACCTTCCCGCTTTAGAGTGACGCCTAATTACTTGGTACGCTCACATTGGTGGAGGATGCGGGCATTAGGTGGACGAGTGACACAAGGATAAGTGAGTAAATTAATATTCTTCCAGAAGACCCGGAGGAACCATTCAAGAACGATGGATAACGCCCCTACTACAACAATTGATCACGGCACAGCAGACAACCATAGAACTCCTGCAACAACAGCTGAGTCGACGAGAAGAACCTACAGTTAGGCCAAGAGCGGCTGCTCACGCCATCTTACCTCGTCTCTCCAAGGAGGATGATATTGAGGCCTTTCTCATGACCTTGAAAGGACGGCCACCTTGAAGAGTGGCCGCCCACAGAATGGGCTAGCGCATTAGCTCCTCTTTTTGACCGGGGTGGCTCAGGAAGCCTATTTTGACCTGGATTCCCACAGCGGCGGACTATGGGCGACTAAAAACCGAGATCCTGTCCCGGTACCAGCTGACTGCCAGAGATAGGGCTGTAAGTTCCATCAATGGACCTATACAGCTGATCAACCCGTCCGTGCTCAGATCTTCGCCTTAATACGACTGACGAAACAGTGGCTAGAACCTGGAAAGGGAGTAGGACATGTGATAGAGACTCTCGTAGTGGACAAGATATTGAGAGAATTACCCAGTGACTTAAAAGGGTTGTGGGGCAAGCCAACCCGTTGTCAGCTTGACGACATAGCCCAGGCGGTGGAAACATATCGGTCTACAGGGGAGTTGTTAAAGTGACAAGGAGGAACGGAAGGAGTCTTCCAATCCCGTACCACGACTCACCCCCGGCGCGCCCGCCACCGAAACGTCCAAGCCCCGGAGGTGGGAGAAGTCAGCCACCACACAGCCGGGTCGGTGTTATAAGTGTCAGTCTCCCAACCATTATGCCCACAATGTCCTAGCAAGGATGAGCCCATGGTCACGGAGTCGCCACTGCCTACCCCCCACATCCCGTTTTGAGGGGGCAGGATCAACACTGTTGGTTAGCAGAGATAGCCCCAGCCTCAGAGATTCCGGTGCGAGTTGAAGGACAAGATGTGGTAGCTATTCTCGACTCGGGAAGTATGGTTACGTTAGTAGAGGAGCGGATGGTGACCTCCGCCACACTGCTACCAGACAAAGTAGCCGTATCCTGTATCCATGGAGACACCCACTATTACCCCACTGTGAATCTGCCTATTCTCACTCCAAAAGGAAGGTGTACAGTCAGGGCAGGGAAAGTGCCCCAGCTGAAGGTGCCATTATTGATCGGAGAGACTGTCCCCTATAAGGAGCTTCGGCAGATGACGTTATGCACGGGAAGAAGGGGGACAGGAAAGAAGAGAATCTCCAAGCCCGAGGTAGTAGTACTACAAGGAGACGTAGCCGCGTCCTCGTCCTCTACAGCAGAGGAAGAAATAGCGACCCAACGTTTACGACAGATATTCCAGGAAACCACTGACGAAGACACCTGTGAAGGGTTATACACAACGCAGGAAGGAAGGAGCAACCAGGCACTAAGGGATATATTTGAAGCTCCATCCGAGGAGGGAACCTGGAAGGGATTCTCCTCGGTCTCCCCTGATGGGGATGTGGAACAACCTCCACATCCCTCTACTGAGGTTGACCTGCCCCAGGAATTAAAGGGACAGTTCGGCACCTCGCAGCATAGAGACCCAGACCTAAGGGAGGCCATGAGGAAGGTGAAGGTGATCGATGGAAGGAACGTTGACGGATCAGGTGAGCCCCCTCTTCCTTACTATGCAATCAGGCGGGGTCTCTTATACTGGGTCGTACGACGAAGGGGGGAAAACCAGGAATTACTAATGGTGCCTAGACCATACAGGGATACAGTTCTACAGTTAGCCCATTCCCACGTCCTAGGAGGACACCTGGCACGAGACAAGACGATTGACAGAATCATGCAGAGATTCTATTGGCCCCGTGTCACCCGAGATGTGGCCAGGTATTGTAAGACGTGTGATCTATGTCAACGTACAGCCCCACGGCCACACCTACGTAACCCTTTGATTCCTCTCCCCATCATAGAGACTCCCTTTGAACGCATAGCTATGGACCTCGTAGGACCCCTCCCAAAATCCGCCAGAGGACACAAGTACATCCTAGTGGTTATAGATTATGCTACCAAGTTCCCGGAGGCCATACCCCTACGTAACATGTCGTCAAAGGGAATTGCCAAGGAGTTATTCCTGATGTTCTCTCGTGTGGGCCTTTCCAAGACTATCTTAACCGATCAAGGAACCCCGTTCATGTCCCGGTTGATGAAGGACTTGTGTCGGTTATATCAGGTTCAACAGATACGTACAAGCATATTCCACCCTTAAACAGATGGGTTGTGTGAACGCTTGAACAAAACAATTAAAAGCATGTTGAGAAGAGTGGTGTCCCGAGACGGGAAAAACTGGGACATGCTTCTCCCACACTTAATGTTTGCCCTGCGAGAAGTACCCCAGGCATCCACTGGATTCTCTCCGTTTGAATTGCTCTATGGCAGACCCTGTCGAGGAATCCTCGACTTAGCCAAGGAGACCTGGGAGACCCAACCCTGCCCCTTTCGATCTACAATAGAACACGTTACCCTGATGAGAGACCGCCTGTCAGCAGTGTGGCCATAGTCAAGGAGCATATGGAGAAGGCCCAAAGGACCCAAGGTCGGCCTATGATAAATCTGCCCCCCGTGAGTTCACCGTGGGAGAGAAAGTGATGGTGCTTGTGCCCACGGCCGAACACGTTGCTGGCGCAGTGGAGGGGGCCCTACGAGGTAATGAAAAGGGTCTCACCGGTCAATTACCTCATCAAGCAACCTGACAGGAGGAAGAAGGTCCAACTCTATCACATAAACCTGCTGAAGACGTACCATGGACGAGAGGAGGAGGTGGCTTTGATGGCCCTGGAGGGCAAAGAAAAAAAAGAGGCTCTACCACAGGTGCGCGTGGCCAAACTCTCCTACCGGAGCAGTCAGACAGCTAGACAAGCTGATTATGAACTTTGGTCGAATATTCTCTCCATTCCCAGGACAAACAGATGTCCTGTTCCACCATATCCACACTGAACCCGGCAAGAAAGTGCATATCCGCCTTACAGGATTCCTGAGGCTCGCCGAGTCATCGCTAAGAAAGAGGTGAGGGAGATGTTGAGGATGGGCGTGATCGAGCCCTCGACGAGCGAGTGGTCCAGTCCCATAGTCCTGGTCCCCAAAGCCGATGGTAGTATGAGACTCTGCAACGACTTTAGGGCGTGAATGCCATCTCTACATTCGATGCGTACCCCATGCCCGCGTGGATGAACTCTTGGAGCGCTTAGGAAAGGCCAAGTTCATCACTACCCTGGATTTGAAGGGATATTGGCAAGTGCCGGTGGCTCCGGAGGATCGCCCAAAGACTGCCTTCGCCACCCCAGAGGGCTTTTCCAGTATGTGAGGATGCCCTTCGGACTGCACGGAGCTGCTGCAACCTTCCAACGCCTCATGGATGCCATTCTACGGCCCCATCAAGAGTATGCAGCGGCGTACATAGACGATGTGGTCATCCACAGCGAGGACTGGGATAGTCACCTCCTGCGATTACGGGCGGTGCTCGTGAGTTTGGAAGCCACAGGGTTGACAGCCAATCCAAATAAATGCTGCCTGGGCCTGTCCGAAGCGGAATACCTGGGGTATACCGTGGGGAATGGGAAAATACGCCCGCAGGCAGAGAAGACCAGGGCACTCGTGACTGGCCTCGACCCCGGACCAAGCGAGACGTTCGGGCCTTCTTAGGGATAACAGGATATTATCGCCGTTTTATCCGGGATATGCAACCATTGCCAACCCCTCACAAACCTCATCAGGAAAAACCTGCCAAACCAGGTAGAGTGGAAAGACGAGACGGAAGAGGCCTTTCAATTGTTAAAAGATGGCCTGTGTTCCGATCCCGTTCTACAGGCTCCGGACTTCTCACAAGAGTTCATTGTGCAGGTCGACGCCCGGATACAGGGCTCGGGGCCGTACTAGCTCAGGGTGAAGGTGAAGCCGAGAAGCCGATTCTCTTCATTAGTAGGAAACTCAGCGATCGGAACAGAGGTATGCGGCCGAGAGAAAGAGGCCTTAGCCATCAAGTGGGCCTCGATTATCTCCGGTACTACCTACTGGGTCGGAGGTTTGCATTAGTTACTGACCATGCGCCTCACGTGGATGGCTGGTAAGAGAAACAATAACAACAGAATAGCCAGATGGTTTTTGTCTTTACAACCGTTCTCTTTCCATGTCATCCACAGGGCCGGATCGAACGGGAATGCAGACGCTGTCCCGACGCGACCAAGACGGTGCGTCTGGCGCCCGATCCTCCGGGTTCGGTCCTGGGGGAAGGTATGTGGAAGGACCACTAGAGGGCAGGCCGGGCTCATGGATAGTAGCCCAACAAAGCATGGGAGACAAGGTAACCAGAGTCAATTAAGCACAGCTGACGGTACTAATGAGATACTCTTCCTTCCCCTATAAAAGAGAGAATGGAACCAGCAGAGGGAGGGAAAACTATCTCTGGAAGATGGCCACCGAGAGAGAGAAGCTGTGCTGAAAGAACACGAAGATGGTGACAAACCCGTGATTTATGTTTGTTGTAGTTTAAAGATTATCCTATTGTGTTCTTGTTTCATCTGGAGAAGAAGATGTGTGTTTTTCTGGAAGATTTTTCATTGATTATGTTAGAATGTTTTTGGTTGACAAAATACCCTCAATAGAGAACCGTGTTCAATCAGAAAAAACCTACTCTTGACTCGTTTATTCCACCTTCCCGCTTTAGAGTGACGCCTAATTACTTGGTACGCT